>NW_015171526.1:416228-469531 GCF_001447785.1 Gekko japonicus | reverse complement strand
GCTAATCACAACCCAGGGTATTATTTCATCAAATGAATGAATGAATGAGTGTAATAAACGAGATAAGTGCTTTTGTGCTTCCCATCTGCTCCACAACCTTTTTCCCCCTTCACTTTCTCTCCTGACACCATTGATTCGCTCACCTTCTTGCTGCCTCCTTAGTTCCCTGCTCTCATTCTAGGTGACTTCTGTTTCCGCTTTAATGAACCCGGCTTCTCATTACCATCTTCTTTCTCTCTCACACCAGCTTTGGACTGTCTGGCTCATTCAAGGCTACTACCACTCTGTTGACTCAGGAACTGCTCTTGCGAATACTTCCAATTACATTCCTTTGCCTCTGGGAATAGCCCTATACAGTGGAAAGCCTGCTCTTTGCAAGACATGTTCAAAGCATAATAGCAGGACAATTCCTTAACTGAAATCCCTGCCCTGTGGTACAATTCTGTCCTCTCTTGGTAAATCTGCATGAGGCACTGTGCTACGATCTGTGAAGCAACAGTGTCCCAATAAAAACTATTTATTTGTTTAACTTTGCTTATACCCCACCTGTCCCCACAATGGGGATCCATTGCAGTTTATGTCATAAGCTGGGTCTTCCAGATCCTGCTTCAAGACTCTAACCAGTGCACTATGATGTCTGTCTGAACAACTCAGTGCTGGAAAAAGTGAAGAATTCAATCAATTGGCAGAATCTAAGCAGTAACAAAATTGGGGAAATTTCTTTATCCATACCTCTGGCATAGTGGCCAGAGAGCATGGGCTTCAACAAAGAAACACATGCATGTATGTAAAGCAGAACATCACATCACAGGAGAACAGCAAGGATGTATCAAGCAGAGGTGGTGCTTTCCATCCACGATTGGATCCATTCTCTCTCTTTCTGGGCTAGCCCAGGCAAAAGAGAGCATGTGGCACAGGAGTCAGGAAGGGATACATTCCTGAGACGTCTTTCACTAGAGGGACTCCATATTCTTTAATCTAACGCTAGCCGTCATGATCCCATCTCATAACTAAAGCTTAAGAGAGTCATTTACAGTGAATAATTTGAAAGCCACGCAAGACATGTTCAAAGCATAATAGCAGGACAATTCCTTAACTGAAATCCCTGCCCTGTGGTACAATTCTGTCCTCTCTTGGTAAATCTGGATGAGGCACTGTGCTACGATCTGTGAAGCAACAGTGTCCCAATAAAAACTATTTATTTGTTTAACTTTGCTTATACCCCACCTGTCCCCACAATGGGGATCCATTGCAGTTTATGTCATAAGCTGGGTCTTCCAGATCCTGCTTCAAGACTCTAACCAGTGCACTATGATGTCTGTCTGAACAACTCAGTGCTGGAAAAAGTGAAGAATTCAATCAATTGGCAGAATCTAAGCAGTAACAAAATTGGGGAAATTTCTTTATCCATACCTCTGGCATAGTGGCCAGAGAGCATGGGCTTCAACAAAGAAACACATGCATGTATGTAAAGCAGAACATCACATCACAGGAGAACAGCAAGGATGTATCAAGCAGAGGTGGTGCTTTCCATCCACGATTGGATCCATTCTCTCTCTTTCTGGGCTAGCCCAGGCAAAAGAGAGCATGTGGCACAGGAGTCAGGAAGGGATACATTCCTGAGACGTCTTTCACTAGAGGGACTCCATATTCTTTAATCTAACGCTAGCCGTCATGATCCCATCTCATAACTAAAGCTTAAGAGAGTCATTTGCAGTGAATAATTTGAAAGCCACACAAAATCTCTATTATTGCCTTGCCAGATTTGTGTGTGACATCATTTCACCAAAGGTATTTATGTCTCTGGGGGATAAGAGGCGCCACTGAAGTGGGATGCTTAAAGGGCAAGTGATGTAATTCAGATCAAGGTGGAGAACTTCAGCACAGACTCTGAGAGTACAGCTACAGCTTAGAGAGTTAGAAACTGTGAAGTAATTTACTTGAATTTATCACTGAAGCTGTTAAGAGCTGCTCAGGATGGCAGGAAAGGAACATGTGAGGCTGATTTCCCTCCTTCTGAATGCAAGGGCTGGTCTTTTACTTAAAAAGGCCTAAATTGCCAGGGATCAGCCACATGTTGGTCAAGCTAACGTTGGCATCCTCACAGCTCATGTTATCAAAGGAGGCTTCCAAAATTCTCCTCGATACAGTTTCTTCCTAGTTTTTGGATTTCTGAATTACAAAGTGGAGGGATGCCTCAGTAAAATCCTGTCAACAGAGAACCTTTATGCAATCATATGTACAGTTGCATCAAGAAAGCTTTTTTAAAACCTCTCTTAGGTATTGGGGAAGGGAGATTCAAGGAACTTAAGGATATGGCTGGGAATGGCTGCTGGAAAAGGCTGCTGGAAAAGGCTCCGATTCAAAGCAGGAATTAATTTTAGAAAATATTGTAAGCGAACTAGAATTCAGGATCAGGTCCACTTCGGGCAGTCATTAATCAGTGCAGTGCACAGGTATTCTCTGCCAGGGTTAGCTGGTCACTCATTTTGGATCCAAGTATGCCCCCCCCCCCTAACGGTTGTTGGCCTTTGAAAGGAATGGTGTCATTGCACTGGTAGGAGGGACAGAGAACTTCCACTTGGGAAGCGGCTACATTTCATGGTCAAACAGGTCACAACTACTAGAATCAGTCTGGTTTGGGAGTTTTAAAAGAGAAGGACATTGGTGGCTGCTCTGAGGCATCTTCCTTAGATCAGAGTCTCAGGGGTGTGGGGTTGAAGCACTGTTGGGATTGGAAGCATCTTGGGGCCTGCCCTGCTGATCTGCTTTCAGGGCTTGGGGTGTGGTGCTTAGTGCAACCAGGCCTTCCACAGCACATTTTTGGATTGTGAAGGGATGAGAGCAGTATTTTTGACCATTCTGGTGCTTAGAACCAAGGTGGGACGGGGAATCCTAAGAAGCTGGCACCCAAAATTGGGTAATGTGAGGTAAAAATTAAAATATTCATTTAAAAAATCAAATATCATGTGGGACACAACTGTTTTTGTTGTGGCCAACAGATGGCAGGCCAGGTTGCCAACCTCCAGTTGAAGCCTGGAGTTCTCTGAGAATGACATCTGAAGTCTAGACTACAGAAATCAGTTCCTCCAGAGGAAATGGGAACTTTGAAAGATGGAATCTATGTTATTCCTGTGTGGTGTAGTGGTTAAGAGTGTTGGACTAGTATGTGGGAGACCCAGGCTTGAATCCCCACTCATGCCAGGGAAGCCTGCTGGGTAGCTTTGGGCCAGTCACACACACTTTCAGCCTAACCTACATCACAAGGTTGTTGTGAGGATAAAATGAGAATGATGTCAGCCATTTTGGGTCCCCATCTAGAAGAAGGGTGGGATATAAATGAATTAAATACATAAATAAATAATTCCATCCCTGCAGAGCCCCCTCCCTAGGCATCCCCCCAAATCTCCAGGAACTTCCAAGCCAGATTTGGTAGCCCTAGGGCTATATCCTGTCTCCAGGTAGCTATGGTGGGGCATTTTGGGGCTCTGCCCCCTCAAATGTGAGGCATGCCCCACAACAGCTGCTGCCCCTCTCCCCCTCCTCCTCTTCCTCCCCTCCTGTGACATTAAAAGAGCCCTCCAGCTGATTGGCAGGAGCACATGGAGGTCCATCAGCTGGAGGTCCATTTAAGTCTTGCAGCCTCCCCTCTCCCCACCTCCAAGATTTAAAGGGCCCTCCAGCTGATCAGCAGGCCCTTTCAATCTTGCAGGAGGTGAGGGAGAGGGGCAGCTCAGGAAGCCATTGGGAATTTTTATTCCTCAAAGCTTTTTTATTCTGTCAATTTGACGACCAGCTGCAGGTTGTTGTTTTTTTTTGTCATCTCCCTGTGTTACCCGTTGGAGTTTTAACATTTTATTGCTATTTTTGCTGATATTTAATGATTGTTTTTAAATGTGTTTAAATCATCAGTTTCAATATGTTTTTATTTCTCAGGGCAAGGTGTCTTTCTCTTGTTTGCCTGACCAAAAGGGGAGCATACCTCTAACTTAGTAAATATTGCCTTTAAATATAGCACGCACAGGGCTCTTGGGAGGAGCAGAGATCAGACCCAGAGCTGGTTACCTTCAGCAAGGTTGCACTATCATCTGCCTTCCTACTCTTCCCTGTCGTGTGGTATTTTTGAACAGATTCAAAGTTTCCAGCTCCTTTCTTCGGCAGATGGTCCCCTCTTGATCTTAACAAGAGCTTGTAACTGATTTTAATGAGGGTTCTCGTCTGAAATAAAGGTTATAGAAACAGAGGCCTTTTAAAATAAATCACAAGCGGCCCCCCTTATCCGAGAGATTGTCGAAGTTAATGAAATGTATGCGATGCATAGAGCTCCATTCTAATGTATACTATTTTTGAACACTCGTCACAGAGGAGAGGGGAGGTATGCATAAAATATTAAATGTGGGCTCTGCAGAAATTAGGAAGGATCGAGGATGTTCTCCAAGTGGGAAGAATTAAACAGTGTCTTGACACCTGAAATCTGACGCTGGGGAAAACACTGTTCGGCGCTGGGAAACCAACAGGGTGGATTATCTCTGCTCTTTGACAGGCTGGTTGACAGTAATGACTACACTAACATCCCAGAACAACCTTGATCTCATCACTTCACCTCTTTGATTTTTGAGATGACTGTACCTTAGAAATTAAATATTACTTTCGTCGCTGGGGCTGTCTAATGTGAAGAGGAACAGGCGATGTACGCTCCAAAAATCCACATTTAAGTAATGCCGCTTTGCCTTAGAAGGAAGATCTCGACGGAGAAGCGAATCAGGATCAAAATGAAGAAGCATTCCGACACATCACAGCCAGTTGACTCAATCATGGAAAGAGCGAGGGAGAAGGGAGGGAGAGAGAGAGAGAAAGAGAAGGATGTGTGCATTATTCATGAAGCACAAACTCTGGGAATTTTTCCAGAGAACATGCCACTGACGAGAGATCGGGACTATCAACTGTTTTAAATCAGCATGTTTTTTTAATCTAATACAATAACAATTTATTTACTGGAGATATTTATACATTATAAGCTTTTCTTAGCCTAATTGATTCTTTTCATCAAAGGTCCTCTCTGTTGGGAAAACTGACTGGCTCATCCAGGAATGTTAAAAGCTCCTGTTTTGAATATCTACCGCAGGGCTGTCAAACTGGCCCATCCAAGGCTCTTATCAGGCCCGCAAGGAACTGGCGTGACGGAAGGAAGGCAGGGGGCTGCTTGGGGGGAGGGGGGAGTGGGCAAGCAGGTGCATGTTTGATGTAGTGGTTAAGTGTGCGGACTCTAATCTGCGAGAACCGGGTTTGATTCCCCACTCCTCCGCTTGCACCTGCTGATGGGACCTTGGGTCAGTCACAAGCTCTGGCACAGCTGTCCTTGAAAAAGGGCAGTTTGTGTCAGAGTTCTCTCAGCCCCACCCACCTCACGGGGTGTCTGTTGTGGGGAGGGGAAGGGAAAGGAGTTTGTAAGCCACTCTGAGACTCCAAGTGAAGGGCGGGGTATAAATCCAATCTCCTCCTCCTCCTCCTCCTCTTCTTCTTCTTCTTCTTCAGAGGTGTGTGTGGTCAAAGCTGTCAAGAAATAGAAAGGAAATTTCCTGGAAGAAGGACTATGATGCTGAGGTAAAATAGTGGTGGGAATGGCAGGAAAGGCAAAGAAAGAGCAGGTGTGGTGTCCCCCCCCCCACCTCCTCCAAGTGCACCTCAGCAAGGATTGGCAAAGCCACTGCATGGAAGGGCAGAGCCAAGTGGCCAGCGCTGCCACTGTCACACCAAATGGTGAACATGAGGGGGGGGGTTGGTGAGAGAAGACATGCAGAGTGGTGGTTTGCTGACAAAGGGCCAGGGCCAGCAGGGGAGCCAGGAGGAGGAGGAGGAGGGCTGGCATCTGGATTGGGGGGGCAACTGAGCTGTCTTATATGTGTTGTTCTGAGGGGAAAGATGTCCTGGCCTTGGAAGCAAGTGGAGGAGCAAGAGGGGTGTTAAGTCGCTCACTTAACAAAGCAGTCGGAGAGTGATCCAGCAAGAACACAACTTTATTCTTCAACTCGAACACAACTCCAACGTGGATCAACATCCGATAGCCAGAACAGCCTTTACATTGCAGCTGTCCTGCTTTTAAACATTCCGGGCGAATGTAGCCACACCCACTGTACAAATATCAACCTATGAGGTTGCAGAGATAAGGTCCAATCATATTAGTTCCTGCTCAGGGAGCTTGCTTGAAGTGATTGGCTTGTTACTTCCTGGGCTAGTGATATGATTGGATAGATTTGGATCCTAGCCCAGGACGAAGCTTTACATCACATTCCAATTAGATGTTTCACAACATGTTATGCATTCAAGGCAGCTTTGAATACACTACAAGGGGGGAAAGGGCACCGCTGTCACAGCTGCATGTCTGAACAGCTGCAGAACCAGGAAGCAGAATGAGTGTCAGGGAGGGTGCGGGACAGCAATCTTCCCCACGCCTGTTTTCAGCCCATGAAGGAAAAGGCATTGCGGGAGGATGAAAAGCACCTGTTTCGGAAACAGCCTCTCCATCAGGCCTTCCCCTCAGCCCCGCTGCTTCTGTGGGAAATGCAGGAGGGATGAGAACTGGGGGGGGTCTGGGAGAGCCACAGTCAGAACCCTACTCCTTCTGAGCCAGGAAGCGGTCGCCTGGGGCTGGTCACTCAACCTGGTCCACCTCACAGGGGGGGATGGGACACTGGAGAGGGAGGTCCAGTCTGCCTCCACCAACTTCAGAGGAAGGATGGGGGAAGAGAGGAAACAAAGAGCAAGAGATGGATCGTAGCCATGGGCATATGTGGGGCGCTGGAAAACTCCCTTATGTACTTTCAAGGAAGATGACTCGACTCCTAAAAGTGCTATATGTACAAATAAAAGTTACTAAATTTGTATGGACATGTAAGATATCCTTGGGGGAAAAAACTTGGAAAAAACCTAGTCTTGTATATGATTCAATACATTTGTTGGGTTTCCCAGTAAATCAATTGCTTTCGCTCCTAGAAATCAATTGCTTTTGTTGTATTTTAAGTTAAAAAAATAATATTGTTAATTGGGTTTGTCTGTGTTATTTATAAAGTTTATATCTCTGGTACCTGGCATTACATTTTATGGCACATATGGCCCAGCCTGACAAAGTAAACATTTATGTCAGATCTGGCCCTTGTAACAAATGAGTTTGACATCCCTGATCTACCAAAAGGCTTAAGTTCAAATGGATATGGGTGTAGGTCTGTTAGTGTCTCAGTTATCAGCTTGTCCTGCTTTGGGACAGGAACTGCCCATTCTACCCACATAGTTATGCCTTAGAAGGGTGACAGAAGGGTCTGTCTTTGAGAAGAAAAATGAATGATGTCTTCAAATTGTTTTAATTTTTCCAGCTATGGTTTCATTCCTTTGAGAGACCTCTTTTTGCAGCCTTTGGTCCCAATCTAGAGGCCCAGGGAAGCTTCAAAAGCATCATTGGTGCACCTATATCAAAAAGTTTTATCGGGAACACAGACTTTGTTAAAGTTGCAATGCTGAATTGGGTTTTTATTTCCCCCCTCCCTAATTTTACTTAATTCATTTATACCCTGCCTTTCTCCCCCATGGGGACCCAAAGCAACTTACATTTTGCTTCTCTTCTCGATTTTTCCTCAAAGCAACCCTGTGATGTAAGTTAGGCTGAGAGTGTGTGACTGGGCCAAGGTCACTCAGCAAGCATCCATGGCAACGTGGGGGTTCCATCCATCCTGGCTCCCCCAGATTCTAGCCCAGCAGTCTCACTGCTACACTACACTGGTTCTCATATATTACACTGGATATATGCAGCAGGCTCATAGCTTAGGAGTGCTGCAGGATCAGGGCCACCCATGGGATAAGCAGGGGTCGTTTCGTAGAAAAAGAGCTAGGAGAACTCATTAGCATAACTCATTAGCATATGCCACACCCCCTGACATCACTGGAAGTGTGTCATAAGGCCACCCCCCCTGCCATCACCAGAAGGGTGTCATCAGGCCCGGCGGTGAACCTGCAAGGCCAGCGGGAGTGCGAGGAAGCCCCGCCAAGGCCCTCCCTGGCCCCAGGCAGGCAGGGGTGGGGAGAGGCGGGGAGGAAGCAACTTACCCTCCCTCTTCTCCTGCCTCCTCCTGACTGAATGAGGGCCGGAAGCGGGGCGGCCGGAAGCGGGGGGCGGGGCTTTGTCATGTGCCCCGCCTCCCTGCACCTCACCCGGGGGAACGGCTATCCCCCGCGATCCCCCCGAATCGACCTCTGGGGGTAAGCTTTGACTAGTGAGCAGCAGTGACCTTTCCTGGGTGAGAGAGAGAGGGAGGGAGAGAGGGAGGGAGGGAGGGAGAGATTTCCATGGTGATGCATGGCCTGGTTACATCTAGATTAGATTACTGTGATGTACTCTTTGTGGGGCTGCGCTTGGGAAGTGTCCAGAAGCTACAACTGGGACAGAATGCTGCAGACAGAATGCTAGGGAGTCAGTGCTCCCTCTAAGCTGTGGAATCTTGTGAGCAAAAATCCTACTTTGTGAGCTGCTGGCATTAAAGTTGTGAGCGAGTGATTTGGCTACTGCATAAATTAGTTTGCTCTGGAGCCATCCTTCCTGAGACAAGACAAAAATGTGTGAGCCAGAGGCTAAAAACCTGTGAGCTAGCTCACACTAACTCAGCTTAGAAGGAACACTGCAGGACCCTATCACTCCAGTCTTTTTTCGCTTACATTGGCTCCCAATTCAAGGTGCTCGTATTAACCTTTACAACACTATTTGGCTTGGGACTAGCATACTTTAAAGACTGCCTATTCTCAAAGGAATCTTCCTGATCCTTAAAGTCATTTGCAGGGATCCCACTTTGGTTGCCTCTGCCATTTGAAGCTAGATATATGGCAACCCAGGAAAGGGCCTTTTTGGTCATGGCACCAAATTTATGCATTTCTCTCCTCAGTGTGATTTGAGTGTTCCCCTACGACATTATTAACCAGCAGCAGATGAAGACTTTTTTTGCTATGTTTGGCATTCTCTTACTTCTTGTTTATGTGTTTTGCTATTTCTTTTTGAAAAATTGTTATATGTACATTTTAAAAGCTTGCTAAACTGGGTTGAAAGGTGACATAAATATGTTTAAAATAAATAAATAAATGTGCCGTCTTGGTAAAATAAACAAACTGTTGTGTATTGCCGGTCCAGAAGATTGGGAGTTAGAAGAGGTTTTTATTAGGATTGGGAACAAACCAGGAAAATGTGGCTTGGTTTGGCTTGTGCTTTGTGGTGTGCCCAGTTTGGGAACCACAAACAGTCATGAACTTTTAGCAGCCAAATGAAATGGTTCAGTTTCTGAGGTTTGTGATGTGTTAGAATGCACCCCTGGTATGCTAGAAACACCAACGTCACCGAGAATCTCTGTATGACTCTCCTTTACCTTCCCTCCAAGTTTGGTGGGGATTGGGTTTATGGGGTCTGAGTTACAGCCCCCCCAAAAAGTTGACCCCAGGAAATGACAGGTACAGGATCAGGAAGTTCCGTGCAAGCTAGAGACATTAAACTCACAGGGGACCACCCCTAATCCTCCTCTACAAACCCTCTAAATTATGTGCAGATTGGATTTAGGGGGTCCAAGTTATGGACCCTCAAAGAAGATGCCCCCAGGATATCGCTTTTGGGGAAAATGTCAAGTGCAGGTTCAAAAGTGCAAGATACACACATCAAAAACAAAGGGAACCTATTGGTGTTTCCAAAGCTGATTAATTCCACCTCCCCCCCATTGTGTTGAAGTTGCTTTGCTGCTTTGAAGTTTGGTAAACAGTTTAACTGAGTGGAGACCTTCTTTATGGAAATGTATCCATTCACCAGATGGCACAAACCACCACAAACAACTTGAAAGTTCAAGGACAAAAATGTGATGGTTGAGCTGCCATGAACTTCAGTTTGCAAACAATGAACCAGCCAGAATTCATTACGAATGTTAGTTCATGAGCCAGTTCATGTCCATCCCTATGCCACTTTTTTCTACCCTAAGGAGTCTCAAAGTGGTTTACAATTCCCTTTCCCTTTCTCTGCCCACAGCAGACACCTTGTGCAGAAGGTGGGGCTGAGAGAGTTCTGAGAGAACTGTGACTGGCCCAATTTCACCCAGCAGGCTCCATGTGAAGGAGCGGGGAATCAAACCCGGTTCTCCAGATTAGAGTCCTGCAGCTCTTAACTGCTACCGCATGCTGACTCTGCATGTAGCTGCAGCATGTAGGACATTTCTCACTATCTCAAGGTAGATGCAGGGAATCCATTTTGGGAGACCTTAACCCTTGGGAATGAGTTATTGAACTTAGCAGTGGTGCTTTTTCTCATAGTGATAGAAACGGGCGTTTTATCAACTTTTGACTTTACACTCACCTGACAGTGGAATGGTCAAGCTCCCCCCCCCTCCCCTCTCCTCCAGTCAGGGAACAGAGGCTTGGAGGTATCAAATCCTAGCAGGGACACCAGGTAGGAGATGTTTAGAATTTTCAGGAAGAGCTTCTCTGTCTTAGCCTGATCGGGTCATGTGGGAGGGGAAAGTGATATGATAAAACCTCCTTGGAGGAGGAAGTAGTTCTCTTTCTTTGGAGCCCGTTTGGTGTAGTGGTTAAGTGTGTGGACTCTAATCTGGGAGAACCAGGTTTGATTCCCCACTCCTCCACTTGCAGCTCCTGGATGACCTTGGGCAAACCATAGTTCTGTCAGAGCTGTTCCTGAAAGAGCAGTTTGTGTCAGAGTTCTCTCAGCCCCACCCACCTCACAGGGTGTCTGTTGTGGGGAGGGGAAGGGAAAGGAGTTTGTAAGCCGCTCTGAGACTCTGAGTGAAGGGTGGGGTATAAATCCAATCTCATCCAGTCTCCTTCTCCTTCTCCTCCTCCTTCTTTCAGGAGAACTTTGATCCCTGCAAGCAGGTGGTCATTATTAACCATGTCCTTGCCTGAGAGACTTGGAACAAACTGGAGGATAATGGAGGTTGTAGAGGTCTATAACTTCCTAAGCTAAATTTTTCAGGAAAGAATTTAAAGAAGGAAGAATTTGGGCTTTGTGAATATTAAAGAACTCCTATAACAACTTAAAATTGACATGTTTGTGCACCCCTTTGTCTAATGCAATTTCTCACTTTTTGCCTAAGGTAAAGAAAGGTTATTTATTGTAGGCAAAACAGTCAAGTTAGACACTTTCTAACCAGTGGAATAGCTCATAATGTGCACAAATCAATCAATTTCATGAAGAGAGTATTCTAATATTAAAGAACAGAAATCAATGGACTGAGATTTCTCAAATGAAATCAGTCGGCTAGGGTTTTTCAGAATGATATGCATTTTATTTTCAACCTTTCCCTGCAGCATTGACTGCTGACTGTCTCAACGTATTTAAAGTGGGACAGAATCAATTCCTCGTCGACTGCCTCTGTTTCTTGGTGTGATAAACACTGTCTAACAAGTTTAGAACAAAAATCCATTTTGATGCCATTTCCCCATTAGACCTGTTAAATGTTCTCTGAATGAGTGAACTTAGTTTAGTTTTATGCCAAGTTACATTGTTTAGCTAATGTTTTAAGTGACAAAGCCTACAGTACTATTAACATTAATTTTAAGGCTTTTTTATATCAAGCTGCTGACTCTAAGTAAATGAAATGGCAGTTGTTTTGCTGAGATTCAGTGCTACTTGATTACCCTTTAACTACTCCGTAATTTTTAAGAAAGTCTATTTGTTCACCATGAACAGTAGAAACAGCTGACATAGAAGAAACTAAGGGTAGACATCAGACAACCAGAGTATTTCCCCCCAGTTGTCTTTGACTTCAGTAGTCACCAAGAAAGGACATGGTTGTCTGAAGTAACCCAATGCATGGTGGTTTCTATGGTCAAGGATCATTAGACAAACTAGATTTCTGCAACAGGTGGAGGGCAGTGTATGTTAGGCTTTCCCCCCCAAGTAGCCTAGTTGTATTACACAGGATAGTGAAAGTTGAGCAGAAAGTTGTCAAGTGTTCCAAAAGGAATTAACAAACTTGACTTACCGGTGGCTGAATTTGCAGCTCAGGCCACATGTCCATTCTTCAAATGAGACTTGGGTTTCACGCCCGGCAGCAGTGGGCTGGCCATCCAATCACTTAGTAGTGGCTGCCTACATGCAGGGAGCACCCCCGGAGAGGAACTTAAATGCACGGGCCACATCGGCTCTCCCCACAGCTATTTAAATGGCAGCCACTGGGTGCCTCCTCCTGCTTTCTTCTACTCTCTCCCACCCACCCTCCTTCATGTTATGTTATCATTGGATTTATGTCTGTATTTGTCACAGCAGGTTGGACATTGGGACAGATCCATTTCATGGAGGCTGGGCCTGCCTGCTCACCACCTCTGGCTGGGGACTCCCTTAAGAGGTCTTGGGGTGAAACCGTCACATGACATGCCCAGTTCAGGTGCTGTCATCTGGCTCTCACCACCAGGTGGCAAGGAGAACCACTCAGTGGCTGGCACCCAGGTGTCCCTCACTGGAATTGCCACTCCTTGGTCCCCCCGCCAGCAGGTGGGCTGGGGGGATGGGTTTATCGGGCAACAGGCTGGTTGTCTGATACTGGATGCGTCCCTATGCTGCTCCAATGCTCTTTGATCTGTTTCTAATAAAGCTGTGGTCATTTTCTTCCAAAAAAATCTGGTTGTGCTCCCCCCCCCCACTTTTCACGCTTTCTCCTTAATAGGCCCAGGTCCTGCAATTCTCTAACCTGGAAGGATGGACAAACAAAAAACAACCCCCCCACCACCACACCTAACTTCACATGTACCTTGATGGTGTCTGAACTAGGGTCATTATGGTGGGCAGGTGTGGCAGCCACACACTCTATACTTGACAGCTATGACCACCCAAAAAGATAAGTCTTAGATCTCCCCACCTTTCCACAGTCAGCCTGGGCAGCTGCCAAATAATGAGGAATGGCAGCAGTTCTGGGAGGGAAGGGGGAGGTAGACTCCCACCTGGCAGTGTGCTGTATCACAGTGCACAAGAGGAGTGTCCTGATGAGCAAGGCTGGGCCCTTCATGGGTAGTAGAAACATCCACTGTGAAGGCAGAGTGGCTTCCTGCTTCATCTGGGTGAGTCTAACTTGCGGGTGTTCTAGCAATGCATCTTTAGTCTGAATTACTAATGACGAAGCAAGACACTGATCTTGAAGCTCAATAAAAGTTTGCTGCAATGTGCAGCAGCAGTGGAAAAAGCAAAGTCTGTGCTGGTGATTATTATGAAAGGAATGAACATAAAATGGCCAGAACCACAATGCCTTTGTACTGTGTGAAATGCTGTGCACAGCAGGTGTCGTGCCCTGGCTAGTTCTGGTCACCTGATCAAAAATCCTAGAGCTAGAAAAGGTACAGAAAATGGCACACCTTTTCTACAAGCAAAGGCTAAAGAATTCACATCTTTTTCAGGGTTGTTTTTTTATATATATCTATAAAGGACAACTAAGGAGAAATATCAGCAAGAATTATACAATAATGCAGGGTGCAGAGAAAATGGGTAGAGGGAACATTTTCTCTCTCTCCTATAACACTAGAAATTGGGGTCATCTGGTGAAAAATATTGCTGGCAGATTCAGAACAAATACAAGGAATTATTTCTTGAACTCATTTGTGAAATTCACTGCCACTAGACAGGCAACTTCCTTAGACGGCTGTAAAAGGTGACCGAGCACAGGCCAGTAGCTATGGAGGCTAAATGGACCTTCTGGGTTCACCACCAGGATATATTTCAATATCTACTGTTTCCTGGGTTAAACAGCAGGGGATATCTATTGCATACATGCCTTTCTTGTGGGCTTCCCAAAAGCATATGGTCAGTTTTGATGTATGGCTCTTTGTATGTTGTTTTGTTCATCTGAGCCAGGAACAAAAGGATTTCTGCTGTTCTCTTCCCCTTTCCCCAGTTTTTTATTTATTTATTTCCAATTTATACCCCGCCTTGCCTGTAAAAACTGCCTCAAGGTGGCTTACATAAGTTAAACGTTTCCTTGGATGAAGGTTTCACTCTGCCCTGTCTCCATGTTATTTTACTGCTAATCCTTCTCTCCCCCAAGGATATATGAACCCAGACTTAGCATTGAACATAACAATGGGGGCATAAGTACTATTGTGCCAATGGGGGGGATGAGTACACCCCCAATGAGGCCTGAGTATGGCATATTTCTCAATAACCAGTCAACAGCCAAACCTTGAGTAGATACTTTAATGGAGTGATGTATTCTCATCTCACTCTGCTGAAACATATGTGGCCCTTTGGACATGCACGAGATCCATGTGCACACCAGAATGCTCAAAGATGTTTGGATTGAGGAAACAGTCTTTGGAGAACAGATTTCCATGTCCCTGCATTGCATCAGTGGATAAGGCCAGATAACAGACATATTCCAGGGAATAAATCCCTATCTACAGAGTTGAATTACACCCTCTCATAATCCCTTCTGCTGCCAATAGAGCTGAAGAAGAGTTGAATGCTAAAGTCATTGAGTGCCATAAATGTAAAATAGCTGAATGAATAGCCTGTCAAAAGTCAAGTAAGTAGTGGACAATGAAAATATTTTATGATCATTAGTGAGACCATCATTCCATCTTGGAAATTACAATAAAACTGCAGAGGTTGTCTGGACTGAAATGTTTGGACCTTCTACCACTCACATTGGGATAATATGTGTCACAGCATGCACACAGTGACTCTTCATGCTTTCCTTTCTTTCTGTATGCACTGTATTTTTGTCAGAGTTCAGTCCTCTGCTTTTTGCAGTCAGTTTTGCAGATTATTTCATATTGTGTGGGTTGTATGATTTTTGTTACACACACAGTATGGTCTGTGTATGCTGTTTATATTTAAATGAGATACATATTTATTGATGCAGCAATAATGTCGGAACATGTCTACATGTTAAGGGAAACATTCTGTAGAAGGAAACCAAAAATGGTGCAAAATAATCACAGATATAATTTGCACAAAGGAGAAATGAAACCAAAATGAAGGATTTTTGCACTGAAACAGGAAGCATAAGAAATTTAACATAAGAACATAAGAGAAGCCAATGTTGGATCAGGCCAATGGCCCATCCAGTCCAACACTCTGTCACACAGTGGCCAAAAATACCAGGTGTCATCAGGAGATCCAGCAGTGGGGCCAGGACAGTAGAAGCCCTCCCATTGTTGCCCCCCCAAGCATCACTTTCCCCAGCCTGTGAGTTCCTATCTATACCTTGTGTCTAATAGCCACTGATGGACCTCTGCTCCATATGCTTATCTAATTCCCTCTTGAAGCTGTCCATGCTTGTAGCCACCACCACCTCCTGTGGCAGTGAATTCCATGTGTTAATCACTCTTTGGGTGAAGAAGTACTTCCTTTTATCCATCCTTATTGCAAAGACCGAGGTTAGGTCTGCAGCATCTCCAGCAAAGAAGCTGCAATACAGTCCTAAGAATGGATACTCAGAAGTCGGTCACACTGAATTAAATAGAACTTACTCCCTTGTAAGTGTGATTAATGTGGCATCCCGAATGTCCTTTTTCCTAAGACTCCAAAAAAATGGCATTGCACAACTTCTGCCATGTCCTTTCAGGCACTAAATTCAATACATGCGTTTGATTTGATGTAAGAGCCAAGATACACAAACCTCCCTTCCCTGCTCATGGCAGGCACCCCTTTTCTTTGCCTATTTAGCCTCCCTGCTTGGAGTGGCCAAATCATTCTCTGCCAGCAGAACATATTGCATTTCTTGGCATTGCACATTGTTGCAATATATATGGAAAGATGCTGAGCAAGTAGCTCTGGTTTATACAAACGAGCGCTGATCACACAGATACTGCTGGAAGCACTTCCACCCCCCTGCAACCATTCTGACATACAGCACCAACCATCAAGTTGTTCTGGGGACAGGTAGGGAGAGGTTCCTTATTGGTGCTAAGATTTCTAAGCCGCTCTGAGATTCCAAGTGAAGGGCGGGGTATAAATCCAATCTCTTCATCTTCTTCTTCTAAGTAGGGATGAGAGGATTTATTTCAGTCCATTCTTGTATTTATTCCAAGGCTTCACTCTGCCTTGAGTTCTTCTTCTCCTTCAACATTTTGGTTTCACTAGGAAAATTAATTCTCCATTTGGATCATGTACAGTTTGCTGTTGCTTCAGTTGATTAGACTCTTTCTTGTTGATGCCACCTGTGCGTATAATAAGTGCACTGCTTTTTTTGCAGTGTTTTATCAGTTCTGATGTGGTAATATGGAGCCATTCTGTAAAGATTGTTCTTCTGCCTGCACATTTTCCAGTTTCAGGTCCATTGTATCTCCTACTTACCTCTACATTACTGATTCACGTTGATAAAATATGGCAAAGAGAAATCTTGACCACAGGCATAAGATTCTTCTTTGTGGGTGGTGTTTTAGTGGACATTTGTGCTTCTGCACATTGTTATAACAGTACACTTGTGAAAATCATGGATGGAGAAGGAGCTACCCTTACAAGAAAGGAGTAAAAATGTTAGGTTGAGTATGGCAGTGAAGATATGCAACGGCTGATGATGTAATGGCTCAGCCATTTGATCTAAGGCTAGGTCTGTTGTTCAAGAGTGGAAACTACAATTCAGTTGAATGTCTGCTTTACAGCATGCTTAGAATAACAATGAATCTGGCCCTTCACAAGCATTTCCCTTGGTTCTCATAGACACGCCCTCTTCCCATTCCATGTAGAATCTAATGCAACTCTGAGTCCCACATATCTCATTCTAATGAGATTGCTTTTCTACCTCTTATCAGGTTGGGTCAGTAATTGAAGCGGACATTAAAATGTAATCAAGCATTTTTAAATGTAGCTAATGGACCTTGTTATGCAGAAACAAGGACGAACCAACCAACTGGAATCGCTCGCAATGCTAACATCTCCCTTAACTCTGGGTGCTAATAGGGAAATATCTAGTAAAGAAAAGAACTTGACGTACTACGTTAAGCCTTTTTATTAACACTGGCAAAAATCCCTATGGGAAATAATTTGAGGGGGATAAATACTCCCTGCTCAGAATATAATTATTCTCCCTCTTTGTGTGAATGAATGCAATCGCCTTCCTACTGATTTTTTTTCCTAAGTGCACAAATGAAGCTGCTTCATACTGATTCAGATCATTGGTCCATCTAGTTCAGTACTGCTAACTCTGATTGGTCTGAGGCAGAGGAAATGCTTTGCTAACAGACCCCATCTGAAATACTTTAATTAGAGAGCCCAGGGGAGACAATCTGGGACTTTTGACATGCAACCCATGTCGTCAGTCACTGGACCACAACTTGTCTACTGACACATGATGCTCAGATGGCAAGATGCTCCTCATAGTTTAAAAGAAATGCATAAAAGCAACTTTACTTCCCTTATGATGTGAAGCCAGCGCAGAGGACTCAGGGTGCCAGAACAAGGGTGGGGAGATCTTGGTTAAAATCCCCACTTACTGAGCGATCCTGGCCAGTTATTCTCTCTTTTGGCCTATTCTACTCACAGGGTTTCTGTGAAGATAAAACAGGAGAGAAGACCATGAATAAGGACTTCAGCTCCTTGGGAGAAGGGCAGGATGCAAATCTGATACATTAAAAAAATGTGAAAGCAGGTATGCCACATGGAATTCTCATTTTGGGGATCCTCAGCTTCTGAAGAGTCTAAAAAATCTTACCCTTAACAGTAGAGTCTTCCCTTTGCTCTCACATGGTTTTGTTGCACCTTGGCCAATACTGCAGGCAAGAAAGTCTAGACATTCTGTAGGTGTTGCTGCCATATGATGTTGCAGACATTGAATGATTAGCCTACGTAGGTCATGGTCTCATCCAGAAAGCCACTTTGGAACTCCTATCATGTCGTCAGGGGATGGAGGCTTACCCACCTCCCAGCTGGAGGCTGCTTCTGTCCAGAGAGAAGGCAGTCAATCTTGGATAGGGTCGCTTGTAATGTCTCAGTGCCTTTCCAGATGGTTGGCAGCTGTGGCAGCAGCTGGACAGTGTCATGGCTTCAAGAAGTTCAATGTCTAATGTCTTATGAGATCTAGAGCTCTTGGGAGAGGTTGGTGGGCCCTAGAGGGCCCTGTGTGACATGGTGGTGGAAAGTGCTGTCAAGTCACAGCTGACTTTTGGTGACCCCATAGAGGTTTCAAGATAAGGGATGTTCAGAGGTGGTTTTGTCATTGCATGGCTCTGTGCCACAGCCCTGGTATTCCTTGGAGGTCTCCCATCCAAATACTGGCCAGGGCCAACACTGCTTAGCTTCCAAGATCTGACGAGATCAGGCTAGCCTGGGCTATACAGGTCGAGGCATATGACATGCAGCATACTATATAAAAAGGGAGGGAAGCCGGCCAACATGGAGGTATGCAGACCTACGCCAAGCCTATCTGGACTGAAGGAGGGGTGGCAGAAGGAAGGTGGAATTGTGTAAACTTCTTTCCCTTCTGAGCTGAAGCCATGGAGGCAGGCCATGCCGAGGTCATATACCTTGTTTGAAAGGGGTGGCTATACTAGCACTGATCACCAATGGACTTGAAGGTTCCAGGAGATGAGTATCCAGGGCTGTGGCAAGCAAATGTTGGACAGCAGGGCAAAAGTGTTCCTTGTCTCACAGGAACAAGTGGCTAAATTGGTCAGCCCAATCTATCCAGAAACCATGTTTCAAGATCAAAGTTCACCTCGTTCCCTGCTCTGAGGCTCCAACACAACTAACTAGAGATATGTTGAGTACTGAACTGCATGCAAGAATATGGCCCTTTAAGAGAACCAATAGTCGCCAAGGGGGTGGTGACCTGAGATCATTTTCAGGCTATCCACCACTGTGCAAGTCCTGGTTTCACCTTGGAGGTGATTGGAACAAGGGGTTTGCCTAGGAGCTGTCCATGGTACTGCACACCTTCAGCCTGGCTAACTTTCTGCCTTGTCTTATTGCCTATATTTTTCTACTAACTCTACTAACACTTTGAGTCACTGCTTGCTGCCGCCAGCTCCATTTTGCCAGACTCTACCAAGGTCCCTGAATGCTTGTCAATGCAACATAGGCTACAGCTGACCAAAGCAGGGCATAGCATGTAAATGAATGCACAGAAAATGATTCACTCATTGCCACATTAGTGATATTCCTGGGTCAGACAGGGCACTTTTGTATTATGGATGAAAGGAATAACTGTGATTTCTGTTCCTGCAGCGAAAATAGCATATTTGCGTAAGTGTGAAATGATCTTGGACAAGAAGCTGAGGCTGGAGAGAGTTTTGAATAGTTCCATGAATGAGCAGAACGGGAAACAGTGTGCAACTCAGACAGGTCTCTGTGCTTAGAGCTGCTGTGAATTGGGTGACAATTATCTTGAAAATTGGTTGTGTGCTCTGCCTGCATTTCAACAACAGCCATAAGCATAGACTACTTCAACACTTTTCAGTAGGCCTAAGTCTTGTGCTTGGGAAAGATGGGGCAATTGTGCTATAGCCCAGGGCCCAAAGAAGACCCTCCGTGAATTGCTTGCTGCAGGCTGTTTGCTTCCTGTTGTTGGCATTTTTAATTATTATTAGTTTTAAAAATTATTAGCTGCTTTTCTGCTTTCTGTAACTCAAGGAAGCTTAGAATGTAAATAAAATAATGGTTATTAAACATGCACACATCCCACCCCCAAAATACCACAATTTAAAATCTCAGTTACTATTACTTTGGGTTTATTAATATAACTTTTGTCCCTGACTTGGAGAAGCAAGAACCTGGTAGGGTATCTTCACTCCTGCTCTGCAGTGACTCATCTCCACCATAAAAGATACTGTGAGTCCAGCTGTGGCTCAGAGCAGCTGCGAACAGCAGACCTCACAGAGTGAATCAGGCAGCTCCTGGCAAGATGAGCCAATAGTCCATCAGAAACCCTAAACCCAATCCAGGCCACAAGGAGCTAACACATGTCGCTGGAAGGATACTAGTGCCTACCCAACCATAAAGTCTGATGGCCCATTTTGTGCATGGTATTAAAAGTAACTCAATACTTTCACAATATATTAGAATACTTTGTAATTTATTCTTCATAGCCAATATTGTAATTAAGCATGTGGTGAGGAAGACTTTGCAACTTTTAGTCTTAATAATATTTTTGTAGTTTACAATCTCCATCTTAGCTTGACCAAAAAGTCAATGTACAATTCACTGTTCTGAAATAATGGTATTTATTTTGTATGCACACAGAGTGGAGAATCTGGGAGTGGGGAATACGGTGTACTACCCCAGGGCCCCAAAACATAGCCATGCCAGTAGTTCCCCCGTGGTCATTTCCCCTCTCCAAATACAATTGTTGCATAAATTGGGTGCAGCAGCTACCTTGACTGTTTGGAGGCAAAGCTAGGGAAAACCTCTGCCTTTGAACAAACCCTGCTGAGCCATGAAGCTTACTGGGTGACCCATTGCTCTGTCTCAACCTTGCCTACTTCACAGGTTACTACCACAGTAAAATATGGAAGGCATATACACTGCACAGGAAACTCAGATAAACATGTAATAAATATATACAGCCAGGGTTGTCTTGAGCCATTCTTGCTCTCTAAAAGCCCTTCTCCCATGCTGCTTTGGGGTTCCTGTGCCTTTGCAGCTGGCAAGATGGGTGCTTGGTGTACATTGTCACTCCAGAAGCAGTGCGGCACAGGAGGCAGACAACTTCTTTTGTGCCAAACTGCAAGGGTCTAGGGAAGGTTCTAGAAAGCAGGAGCTTTAGCAGCCCACCCTGGATCCAGGTGGTGGAAGAGCAGATGAGAGGACTCACTTCATCCCAGGCCACCGGTTAAGTCCAAGCCAGCACTTCTGCAGCCTGCCTTGGACCCAGGCAGCGGCAGAGATCTAGGAGGTGATGACAGATGCATGCCATGCCTGTCGCTGCCTCTCACATCACCATTATCCACTGATCTGACACCTCAAGAAGCTGCTTGTGTCACTGGCACAATGAACCCTAACCCTGATAATTACAGACACATTATAAGCAAGAAGGAAGCTTTTGGGGGGGCATCAAGTCACAGCTGACTTATGGCAACCCTGTATGGTTTTTAAGGCAAGAGGTGCCCATAGATGGTTTGTCATTGGAGGTCTCCTATCCAAATCCTAGCCAGAGTCAACCCCGCTTAGCTTCTGAGATCTGATGAGATTGAGCTAGCCTGGGCTATCCAGGTTAGGGTAGAAAGGAACATAGGCCGAGTTCAGACTGGCAGTTTGCCCCGATATAGGCTCGTGTGAGGAACATTTCACAAGTGGATTAAAGGGGCCATTTGCACAGGGACATCTGTCCGGCGTTCCCCACCCGTACTCAACCCGTCTTGTAGCACTTGCCTCCTGGGTTTAAAAGATACCTGGTACAAGTGGTAGCAAACCCTGGAGAGCCCATTTATCCAGCTTCATTCCACTTCCCAGAAGTGTGAATGCTAACCACTAAAAGCTGGGAACAGCCCGCATTAATAATGTGCACCATCTGTTTACGCTGACTGACCTCCTAACCTCACTCTGGCACCAGGAAGGTGCAAGTGATTGCCTTGAAAAGGGGGTAGTGATGTGGCTGGATGTCCCTATGGCCCACAGTGGCCGGATCCTGCCCTATTTGCCGCTGCGCCTAGGCGCCCATGCGCATAGGCATCTGCCGCGAGGAAAACGCTGCTTACAGCCATGCCTCCGGGCCAACAGTGTGAATGCTCCCTCGTGCCTCCTCCCAGTATCCTCCCACATCAGTCCATGCAGAGCAACTGGGAAAACCTGGAAGTTTATTCCGGCTCTTTTTTGCAACGACTCCCTCCCGCTTCAAACTGCCAGTCTGAACTCGGTCGATTGTCTCAAAAGCACTTGTTACTGCCAATGGACTAGCTCACAATTGCAAAACTCACCCTATATGACATTACTTTCCAAATTTGGAGTCAAGGTTGCATAATTCAGAATTTTTTAAAAAAATATCAGTTTGCCTTGGTTACATCAGAACACACCTCCCTACTCTACAGGCAATTCAATCTGTGAATGACCAGAAGGATACTATTGAGGATGAATCACATGTCCATGGTGAAGACCAGGAACAGATTCTGGAGAAGAACCTTCACAATTCCACAGGAGAAGTTTCAATTCAGTCCTAAGTTGAGTTTTACCTTTTGAAACCCATTGACTTCTGTGGACTTTGATGGATATAGCACAGCATAGGTTACACTGTTAGCAAATCAGGGCATACAAGAGAGGTCCCTGTTTCATTCTCACCAGAACAGGAAGGTTGAGTGTGAGTGGAGAACAGGGTTGAATGTCAAGGGGCCTATAGGTTTGGGTAATGAATTCTCCACAGGAAGCTGAACATTAAATTTTCCTTATTTGTGTGGCTAAAATGAAAATAAATAACAAAAAAATAATTTTACAAGGCATTCAAATGGTAATTGAAGGTGCTTTTAAATACAGAACAATGAGCAACTAACACAGAAAATCTGACCAGTACAAACATTCTAAAAAATTATGTAGATCTTTCCATCTGTAAAGGGGCATTCAAGGTGGCTAACAATCAAAATAACCCTACTAAAATAAAATTCCAATCCTGAATACTGCAATAACAATCAAAAATGAAATATGAAACACTAAAACAAGCAGTAGCCTAAAAGATTCAGTGGCTGTGATCAGCAAGAAGCAGATGATGGAAGTAAAATGCTTCCCACATTAAACACATGGTGGAAAAGACTACATTGCAGTTTTGCATTTAAAAGTGGGCAAAGAGAGACACGGGGGAGTCTCATGCAAAAAGGATTGGGCCAGAAAAGATGAGTTTATAAAACTCTGAATGAAAAGTATTTTGTCCCAAGCGTTTTCCATTTTCACTCATCTCATGCTTACTGCCAGAGATTAATGTATACAAAAGGTAAGTAAGCTACAATCTAGGAAATGATGATGATGATGACAATGATGACGACAATGATGACGATGATGTTGACAAGGATGACTTAGAAGCAATCAATCACAAAACTCACAAGATAATGATGATGCATCACTCACTACACCCTAGAAGTGATTGTCTTTTGTTGCTTAGCTATTAGGAAATGTAAATTTATTTTAGCTGGAAAAAAATGTATGATCTTCTTATTAATATTATTTTATTTTACTAATTTTATTAATTTTCTCTTGTTAATGTTTTATACTATTCCTATGTTATTACTGTTTTAATCTTTCTTATATCAGAATTGTACCATTTTACTGGCTCTTGCTGTAATAAATTAGATCAGATCACCAAGAAAAGCAAAGATGAGCTTCCTGTTGAAGTATACAAGGCAGACTTATTTTAGGTTACAGAACCCAAAGAAGATTACAAAAAGATTGAAATCAAAACTCACTTTAACAACTGGAAACAAAAGCACTCGTATGGACAATATTTGAAAGACATAGAGAACAAAGATGAGAACGAAAACACCTGAAATTGGCTCCAAAATGAGCATTTGAAGAAAGAGCAGGCACTCTAAAGGAGTAGTAGGAAAGCCAAGATTCAGAAGACCAGTGAGGACAGCAGATGTCAACTTTGCAAGACAAAGGATGAAACAGTTGACCACATGGGCAGTGCCTGCAGTAGCATTGCTCAGACTGACTATAAAGGACATCACAATAGAGATGAAGCTATGTTGCACTGGAATCTCTGCAAGAAGTATGGCTTACCATCCGCCAGAAATTCATAAAAGTACAAACCAGACAAGATCATGGAGAATAATGAAACAAAGATTCTTTGAGACTTCTGATTACAAGCAGATAAACACCTGGAGCATAACACCCCTGATATCACAATTGTATAAGAAGAAAAGAGAGAAACAGAGTTTGGATTATTAACAATGCAATCCCAGGAGACAGCAGAATATAAAAGAAAGAACAGGAGATCACAAAACTCCAAGACCTACAGATAGAGTTAGAGAAGGTGACCATCATGCCAATTGTCATTGAAGCCTTTGGAGCAGTGCCCAGAAGTCTCAAGAAACACATGGACATTCTGGGCATTGAGAAAATAACACCAGCTCAGCTCCAGAAGACAGTGTTCTTTGGAACAGCAATAATCCTATGAAGACAGATCTGCAGTTCCCAAGAACTTGGCTAGATCTGAAGTTGCAGAACACCATCTACCGGTTAAATATCTGACTGTGACAATTAACAACAACAACAAACCCTCTAAAATTACTCATTTACTATTTGGGGGTTGTACTATGGGGCTTCTAAAACTCATATTTAAGGGCCTTGGCATGTCTTAATCTGGCCCTGCCTCCCCTTCCCCTACCCTGGCTTTGCCCATGGCAATAAAAAAAAAAAAAACTGCTGAGTAAGACAGCAATACTTGCTTGGTGGCCAGCCAATAGAATGCAGCCCTAGATGGGTTTTTGAATCCTACACCTTTCCATGCCTCTTTGGCAGGTGAAGCACCCACACATCTTCCTTGGGTGCTTGGTGGCCATCCAGTTGTCTTTTTAGGTGATAAGCAAGGATTTTTGTGTGTGTGTTGTTTGATCCAGTTTGGCTAGGAGGGCAGGAGGATTTTCTTTTTTGCCTGCCCTGCCCTGCTGAGTATGTCAGTGAGCAGGAAAGTAAAATGGCATAAGTGGTGATTGACAGCTTTTAGTACACTTTCCCAACCACTGCTGTTCTGGCAGTTACAGTGACGATAAAGCCATCAACTAATCCAGGAAATGTTTGTCGATCAGTCTAGGGCTGATCAGTAGCTCAGGGCTAGATTCCTTGATCTAAAGCTATGTAGCTGTGGAGAAGGACTCTAGAATACCTGCCTCAAGATTTTTGGCTGGGAGGAGCCTAAACAGTACACCTGAGTGCTCATGAACTCTGACCAGATAGAGTCAGTCAGATTACAGAGATGCTCAAAAACAGAGGCTTGACTCCATCTTCTTCCTAAATTTCAGTTACCCACCCTAGACTCAGAATAGTCAACTGATTTTTTTTCCAATCCTGTGTTTATTAATACGTTTGCTTCCCTTTGTTAATTCCACTTATGTGTGCACTTCTGTTCCTTCCATGTACAATTATTGCTGGTAATTTCCAAACTGAGCCCGAAGGTGTTCATCCATTGCTACTTCCTGTTTTCTTCATACCACTAACAAATACCAGTATACTTTTTGTCAACGCCCTGTGAATCCTCATTCTTATCAACCTCCCTGCAAAATGCACAAAATAAATACCAGTATATTGACTATTATGGTGATGTTTGTGTAATGTGTGTACACACACACACAAACACTGTCACCCCACTTTTCTACTAAAGCCCTTTACCCAATCAGTCCATCAGGACCTTAGTGGACTTCTACTGTTACAGCCTAGATATTTTACATCCATTAGACTGGAGACGTAGTTCCATTTGCTGACACTTTCAACATTTGCCATAGCAACTGTGGACTATTTTTGCGACTGCTAATTGCCTTCTGCAGACCCTGTTTATTTCCTCCTGCCCACCCTCTTCTATTATTTCATTTTTCCCCCAACTTCCCTTTAGAAAGACTGACATGAAACGCCATGGCTGTAAGAGGAGGAACAAAACAAAATGTTAGCAGCTGTATTGGTTTTCACTGAATGTGGGATAGAAAGATGCTACCTTCTATTGGAAGGAAGCTAAACCCAAAGGAAATGCTTAGACTACATGCCCTTTGTTGAGTTTAGTTGTTCAGAATGGAATAAAAAGAAGATTGCGTCCAATGAAATGCATGGAAACATTCCACCTTCAGTAATCTCCATGGAATTGGCACTGGTCCCTCAAAGGGTATTGCAAATAACAACTCCAAATATTTAAAAGAAATGCTATAAAGAGACAGATTCTGGATAGTATGAAAACAGAAGTGAAACCACTGAGCTAAGAAGAATGTTCATGAATAATCTGATGTAGGAAGTGCTGACTGACAGGCCACAGGCAGATCTAGTCTCCAAAGCAATTTCATCCGAAACGTGGTGGCCCTGCTGTATTTCAATCAGACTGTGATTATCATTTTGCTCTTAAGAGGGGGAAACACATGATTTAAGTTGTATGAAGTGAAGACAGTTTATAATCTTAATGCAATATCTGTTTTAGTATGTGGTGTATAACTTGTTGACTATGGGTGTGATCACATGAGCAGTTTGGCCTGACATAGTCACCCTTCCCCTCCGGATCAAATGGGCGCAGTCACACAGCCACATCTGTCAGGCATACCCCAGGCATACTCACCTCATCATAGGATGACCTGGAGCCGGGTTAAAAAGGCACCACATCACAAGTGGTGTTTTCAGTTCCTCACGCATTCATTGCACGTGGCTGGATGTTTGAAATAAAAGCAATAAAACAATACGTCTAAAACAATATACAGTACATTAAAATCACAGTTTACCCACATTATCATATACATTATAATATACACAAGATGGCGACTATAAATGCTGACATACTCAATCTAGATTGTTGAATGCTTGGCGGAATAACTCCGTCTTCACCGCTCTCCAGAACTGACTGAGATCCCGGAGGGCGCGGATCTCCTGGGGGAGCTGATTCCATAATGTTGGGGCTACCAAAGAGAACACCCTAGTTCTGGTAGATGTTAATTTGGCGTCCCTAGGGCCAGGGGGGACTAATCGATCCTGTGACTTGGATCTCAGTGCTCTTGGGGGAACGTACGGGGAAAGGCGGTCCCGCAGGTAGGTAGGCCCCAGACCATAAAGGGCCTAGGATGACCTGGAGCCGGGTTAAAAAGGCACCACATCACAAGTGGTGTTTTCAGTTCCTCACACATTCATTGCACGTGGCTGGATGTTTGAACGTGGGAGAGCGTGCGCAAAACAGATTAGCGGTCTGAACTCACAGATCCATTCTCTCTACTAGGGTGGGGTGGGTTTTTTTGAGTTTTTGCCTATTATGTGCTTGTGCACACAAGCGCGTGAGTGCATATGTGCATAGATAAGCACATATATGCACACCTGCATTTTGGAAACCAACCCGGTAGTATGCTCCATGGCTGGGGTGCTGTGGATGCTTGGCCACAGGATGTCTGCATGAGTAACCCACAGCAGGGTGTGCTGTCTGGATGATATGCCCTGCAACTCTTTAAACTGGTACAATTAGAGGTGGCACCATACCATGCCAAGCCGCCAGTCTGACCACACCCTATGTCTCAGCATATATGCCCAGTAACCACGACACTCTTGTGCTTAAAGCTGCCAATGTTATTATGTTGTTGTTGTTCAGTTGCACAGTCGAGTCCGACTCTTCACGACCCCATGGACCACATCACACCAGGCCCTCCTGTCTTCCGACATGCTCTGGAGTTTGATTAATTTCATGTTTGTTGCATCGATAACACTGTCCAACCATTTCATCCTTTGCCGTCCCCTTCTTCTATTGCCTTCAATCTTTCCCAGCATCAGGGTCTTCTCCAGTGAGTGCTCCCTTCTCATTTGGTTCCTATAGATGCTATTTATATTTGGTTATTATATTTGGTTATTATAGATGCTATATTTAGATGCTATATAGATGCTATATTTGGTTATTATAGATGCTATTTATAGATGCTATTTATTTGTTTACTTCATTCATTCGTTCATTCATTCGTTCATTCATTCATATTTGTTTACTTCATTCATTTACACCCCATCCTTCTCCCAAGTGGGGACCCATAGTGGCTGATGTTATTCTCCTCGCCTCCATTTTATCCTCACAACAGCCCTGTGAGGTAGGTTAGACTTAGAGTGTGTGACCGGCCCAAGCTCACCAGCACGTTTCCATGGCTCGAGTGGGCATTTGAACCTGGGTTTCCAGCTCCTAGTCCAACAGTCTTAACTAATACACCACACTGGTTGAGGTCTTCTATTGCCTTCAATCTTTCCCAGCATCAGGGTCTTCTCCAGTGAGTGCTCCCTTCTCATTTGGTTCCTATAGATGCTATTTATATTTGGTTATTATATTTGGTTATTATAGATGCTATATTTAGATGCTATATAGATGCTATATTTGGTTATTATAGATGCTATTTATAGATGCTATTTATTTGTTTACTTCATTCATTCGTTCATTCATTCGTTCATTCATTCATATTTGTTTACTTCATTCATTTACACCCCATCCTTCTCCCAAGTGGGGAATGGAGGCAGTTTACAACATTCTCTTATCTCCCTTTTATCCTTACCACTATCCTGTGAAGTTGGGATTTGAACCTGGGTCTCCCAGATACTAGTCCATCACTCTTAACCCCTACACCACAGTGACTCTCATCCATCTAGCCTGCATACATATCCTTACACACTAGCAGCTCTGCTACTGATTTTTGTTAAGAAAAATTAACACGTCGAGATGCTCCACTTTCACATCCTGGGCTCTAGTATGGAGGATAATGGGTGCACACATATACCCCATCCAAAGACTAAAAGCCATGGCAGTAACACAGAATTTTGGGCACCTTCAACTGTTAGCTGTGCATGGTATATTCATGCCCATGTTTCTCTGAGAATGTGTACAGGTGTTTTTTTTAAAAAAAAATACACTTTTTATTAAGATTTTCATATGTGAAAATATTTTTTTTAATACAGAAAAATAGGGCGGGGGGGAGGAAGGATCAAAGGAACATATCCTTAAAGAATTTACAACATTTCCTCCACAACAAAGCCAAATACAATCAATACTAAATCCAAAATTTAAACATAACCCCATACTCTAATATCCTAAGCAATACACCAGATCTTCCCTGCTCAGTGCAATCAATTTGCCTCATCTAGAATACTTCATTCATTTACACCCCATCCTTCTCCCAAGTGGGGACCCATAGTGGCTGATGTTATTCTCCTCGCCTCCATTTTATCCTCACAACAGCCCTGTGAGGTAGGTTAGACTTAGAGTGTGTGACCGGCTCAAGCTCACCAGCAAGTTTCCATGGCTCGAGTGGGCATTTGAATCTGGGTTTCCAGCTTCTAGTCCAACAGTTCTTAACTAATACACCACACTGGTTGAGGTCAGTCTGTATACCAAAATCCACTTTCACATCCTGGGCTCTAGTATGGAGGATAATGGGTGCACACATATACCCCATCCAAAGACTAAAAGCCATGGCAGTAACACAGAATTTTGGGCACCTTCAACTGTTAGCTGTGCATGGTATATTCATGCCCATGTTTCTCTGAGAATGTGTACAGGTGTTTTTTTTAAAAAAAAATACACTTTTTATTAAGATTTTCATATGTGAAAATATTTTTTTTAATACAGAAAAATAGGGCGGGGGGGAGGAAGGATCAAAGGAACATATCCTTAAAGAATTTACAACATTTCCTCCACAACAAAGCCAAATACAATCAATACTAAATCCAAAATTTAAACATAACCCTATACTCTAATATCCTAAGCAATACACCAGATCTTCCCTGCTCAGTGCAATCAATTTGCCTCATCTAGAAACACAGAGTTGGAAGGGGCCATACAGGCCATCTAGTCTAACCCCCTGCTTGATTCAGGATCAGCCTAGAGCCTCCCTGACAAATGTTTGTCCAGCTGCTCCTTATAGACTGCCAGTGAGGGGGAGCTCACCACCTCCCTAGGTAGCTGATTCCACCACTGAACTACTCTTACTGTAAAAAAGTTTTCCCTAAGATCCAGCTGGTACCTTCCTGCCCTTAATTAAAACCCAATATTGCGAGTCCTATCATCTGCTGCCAATAGGAACAGCTCCCTGCTCTCCTCTAAGTGACGGCCCTTCAAATACTTAAATAGAGCAATCATGTCCCCCCTCAACCTCCTTTTCTCCAGATTAATCATTCCCAAATCCCTCAGCTTTTCCTCGTAGGGCTTGATCTCCAGGCCCTTGATCATTCCGGTCACCTCTTCACCTGCTCCATTCTGTCCACATCCTTTTTGAAGTGAGGCCTCCAGAACTGCACACAATTCTCCAGGTGCAGTCTGACCACTGCAGTGTACAGTGGGACTATGAGATCTTGCAATTTGGATGTTATGCCTCTGTTGATACACCCCAAGATCGCATTAGCCTTTTTTGTTGCTGCATCACACTGGCTGCTCATATTTAGCTTATGGTCAACTTGTACCCCAAGATCGCATTAGCCTTTTTTGTTGCTGCATCACACTGGCTGCTCATATTTAGCTTATGGTCCACTTGTACCCCAAGATCTTGTTCACACACACTGCTACCCAGAAGTGTACGCCCCTTCCAGTATGTGTGTTCTTCATTTTTGTTCCCCAGATGTAGATTTCAGGGCACTGTCTATACCAGCCTGGCACTAGAACCAGCTTACTTTGTTTTCTCAGACAGAAAAGTGTCCTCCCCGGCAATGTTGCAGCAGCCAGTGTAGTGAGAATGGTTAAGCTGTCATCAGATATTTTTAACTGATCTGTTTTAAATGAATTGGTTATTGTTTTTATGAATTATTATTTATTGTTTCACTATATGTTGTGAGCCTCCCTGACCCTGCTTGTGGGGTAGGGTGGGATACAAATGGAATAAAATAGATATATTCTTCTCTATTATTTAAAATTCTCCTTACTCATCAAATCTGCAAATCAGCAGATCATTTCCCCCCCATTTGCATGCAGAAAGTCACTAAGGGGCTTCCAACTAGCAATAAACGTAAATAATGCTTTCTCCTTAATCAAAGAAGTACGTTTGGTCATTTCCGCACATCCAAACGTCTTTAGCCACCATTCTTCTACCATAGGTGTTTTTGTAGATTTCCAGTTCTGTGTATAAAGTAATCTGGCTGCTGTAATCATATACAAAAACAAAGTTCCATGCTCATTTTAAAGCTGACTGTCCATCAGCCCTAAAAGTAAAGCCTCTGGCTTAATTTGTATGTTAATTTTTTTAAATCTTCTGCATTATTGAATGTACAGTTCCTGTTCATGTGTTTCAACTATTCCTGCACCAATCTCCCTCCCGCAAAAAATAGTCTTTCCCCCATTTCTTTTAAATTTAGCACATGATCAAGAAGATCATTGTCATCCCATTTGGTTTCTTTGGCAAATTTCCCATTTCCATTTGTTTCTTTTATACCATTTTTATACCAATCATGCACTATTCTCAGTTTTTATGCCAGTTATATTCCATTGATATTCAACTGATGTGAAAACAGGCATCCGTTATAACAGCAGTATTTCTATCCACTGTTGTTCAGCCGGTTGGGAAAGGGACAACTGCGGCTTTGTCCTAAGTATGGTGAAACCATCAAGGAAACTTGGACTCTTGAATCAAATCAGTGTTGTAATGAAATCTGGCAACATGCCTACCTGGCAGCTCTGCTGTAGACAGGTCCATGCTCCCCACTGAGTACAAACCCCACTGAGTACAAACCATCAAGAAACTGTGGACAACAAACTTGCAGTGAACAAAGTCTTAGGGTTATTGTCTTAATCTCAAGGAAGGTCTTTGGTCGGATCACAGAAGGGCCAGAGAGGTGAAGATCTACATTTCCTGAAGACATCTGATATTCAGCATGGAACTAGTGTTGTGAATCTTCCTCCTGAGATCATGGGAACCAGTTCACTTACTGTTTGTGGGAATGCAATTGACAGAGCCATTCATGTCTACCAGCCCTTTGTGCAGCTGTTTTGAGAATGGGCTCTGGCTCCTGTCATGGGGATGGCTCCTTCCACTTTCAGTGGTTGATTCTGCATCTGGCATTCGCTCCACATTTCCTCAACACTGAGGAAAAGGTGCAGCTTAAAACCACATTCAAATGCCCTGGAGCAATGCCCTACTGAGTGCAAAGCCACCCCTGACGGGTCAAATATCTATGCAGAAGGTACCATATAACCTGATGATCAAAGAAAGTGAAAGCATGCAATGCAGAGGGGAATTTCTGTTCCAAGGTGGGTTTGGTAAAACAACAGAGGAAAAAGCCAATGCAGAATCTTCCAGTGTTTATGGAGCCCTTCATTTCCATGTGAGAACAGTACAGGGCACTGTTCTGAATTAGTGTTGCATACCATTCAGCCAGAGTCACCATGCCATGCGTATAAAGAGAACTCTATTAACATTCTTGAAAGCATTGAATTTTCTCTTTTTTTAAAAGTAGTTTGTCCACTAAAGTAGATTTAACATGCATGGATATGCCTGTCTTCCTGTTACAGTCCATTTGTTCCTGAGTAACCCATTCATATGGGAAGCTGGTTCCATCGAAACCTGTGCAGTACTCACATCATGCTATCTAAACTGCCGATGTCGACCGTTTTCAGCTTTACATCATCTGTGTCTTACATTATGTTCCAATGAGTAGTTTTTAACTCCCTTTGCCCGGGCCTAATTTCCCAGCCGTTTTTATTCAGACCATCTGTTAAGACTGGCCTTAGGTGTAATTGGATGCCCCTTAATTTGCTAAGTTTTCCTTTATTTCAAAGTAGTTTTCAGAAGTGGTGTTTCCTTTTCAGACCTCCTGTGTGTCACATGGATGAGCTCTGACTAGGCTGTTGATTAAAAAGTAGTGGCAATATATTTGAGGTGACGTTTTTGTAGGATGCAGGTGAGGACTTTTACCACTCAGTGACTCTTTCTGAATAGTTATGTTTATAAAATTCTAGGGTTTATAGGAAGGGGGTTACAATATTGTGACAGATCTGAAAGGAAAAGTAAGCAGGGTGAAAAGTTAGGAATGACAAAATTTGATAAATATGGAAATCAGGAATTGAAAGGAGGAGGAAATGGGGATGGGCAATTTCCCCTCATTTTATCCCTTAATTGTATGAAAAGTTCAGCTCTGTGTGACATTCCACTCTTCCTGGATTCTGGCTTATTTATGAGAATTATCAAAAATGTCCTCTTTGATGGCTATGATTGTGATCCTGAGAACACTTTCCTGGGAGTAAGCCTCACTGAATAAAATGAGACTTGCTTCCAAGTAATCCTGCTTAGATCTCTCCTATGCTTTCTTCTTACTTCATTATTTGCTGATGTCTCTCTAGCTATGCTGATCCACACTTTAGTAACCTTGAGGCTAGATTACTGTAACACTCTACATAGGGCTGCCCCTGGAGATGATGCAGAAATTTCAGCTGATGGAAAATGCATCAGCTGTTTGTTGCCGGGGCTGACCATAGCAACCACGGTACACCTGTTCTGAGGTCCCTTACTGGCTGCTTATTTGTTTCTGGGTTCAGTTCAAGGAACTGTTGTTGACCTTTAAAGCCCTTTATGAGCAGGCACTTCTGAACTCAAAAATCCAGGAAGAAATTTGGGGGGGGGATTTTTGGAAATATCACTAAGGCGAGAAAGTACACAGAAAGTACACAGAATAGAAATAAAGGGTAGTGCACAAAATAAATAATATAGCAACAATCCCAACTTTCAGTTCACTGGTTTCCAGTAAACATGACATTCAAACCAACTTAAAGTCAAAATACCTACAGAGTGATGAAGGCTACGCTATCTATTTTCTTCAAACAGAATACATGCAGTTAGCAGATACATTCCTGGCTGCCACTTGGAATCTCCTCCCAATGAACCTGGAATTCTCAAAGAATGGAAACATGCTAATTTTGATTCAGAATTGTCCTAAGCTACCATTGCAAGGCCTCTCTCCTTCAGCCAGTTCCAGATTACCTATCTTATTTTCAGAGGGGAACAGATACATTAGAATTCTTCCATTGTTCTTTTTAAAAAATCAGAATTTTGTACAGAGCACAGTTCATGCAGAATTTGACTGTGGTACATTAACAATAAACTCTTGTGCACTGAAAAAAATACTGCAAAGAAATCTTGATGTGATCAGACATATAGCTATATCAGAGTCACACGGGGAGGAGAATGCTCAGAAGTACATGTGTGTGTTAATCGTATTCATGTTCATGTGCACATTACTAAAATATTGGATCAAGATCAAATCAATCACTTGGATCATCTGAAGAACTTTTTTTTTAGGGGGGGAGTGTTTTATTGAGGTGCATGTGAGTTGAAAAGAGACTGAAAGATCTGAAAACTGCAACCAACAGAATATGCTCAAAGTTTGGAATTGATTTGAGACCTTTCTCTACTTAGAGCAGAATTAAAAAGGAGTGGAAGGCAATGAGAAGCAGATTTCTGAAATAACCATAAGACACTGAGGGAATATGTAGTCCTACCTAATATTAATGGGGGGAAAGTAAGGAATGATAGGGGGACATTTTTCTAAATTTTGTCAGACAGGATCAGGAGACTAAAATGTTACATATGATAAAAACGGAGATGTCGGGCGTAATTGCAAGCGGTTGCTTGAAGGACATCAGAGGGTCGACGGAAACGCATCAGGTTGATGCAGCACTCTGTCGAGCAGCATTGCATTTTGGCTCAGCCTTCCCAAATTGAAAGCCATACTTCAGAGATTTCTGCAGAAACATGTGAAATGTTAACATCAGAGGCAATTGTAGTCAGGCAGGAGAAAGTATTTGTGCAGCCAGCGGAAAACAATGAAATGGCTAGAGCGGCGGTGGGACGAGGCTCAAAGGGGGGGCTCAGACACCAAACGGGCAGGATGGTTTTGAATCTCTCCCCCCTGCTGTTTTGATCCGAACATTCACATTTCACTTTCACTTGTGTGAACTGAACCTTTGAGAACCAGCATGCTGCAGTGGTTAAAGCGTCAGACTAGGATCTGGGATAGAGTGTGCACGGGGAAGAAATATCTTTTTGATTCCATATCATAATTTAAGAAAGAAAAAGTGTATCAGTTTGAAGAATTCTAGCAGAATCTGCTGTCAAATCATGAAGACTCGTCAAGTTCCATTTTCATTACAATGGAATGGTATCAAGCTATCAGCAGACCTACCCACCCTCTCTTTGAAAAACTCCCCAAGTTTCACATAAATTGGACAAACAAATTTTACAGTCTCTTGAATAAGGTGCCCCACCCCTTGTTTCTGCATAGTAGAAAAGAAAGCGAAAATGGCTGCCAGCAGGGCTCTTTTTGTAGAAAAAGCCCAGCAGGAACTAGAGCTGCTAACCCCCCCCCCCTGGTAGGGCGGAATTCCCCCCGCCCCGGAGGCCCGTTACCCGACGCCGGGGAATCCGGGCCCGGGGGGAACTCCGCCCCGGCGTGCGCGTCACCCGGAAGTGACGTCGCACGCTGGGGGTGGGGCCACGCCATTTGAGGGGAAAACTCTTTGTTTCCCCCTCAAATGGCGTGGCCCCACCCAGCGTGTGACGTCACTTCCGGGTGACGCTCCGGCGGCGCGCGCACTTTTCAAGACGACTCCCGGACCGGCTGGACGCTCCCCCGCCGGTAGGGATTTTACATTTGGCAACCCTAGCAGGAACTCATTAGCATAATAGGCCACACCCAACAGCAGGAACAGCATATTAGTCCACACCCCTGACAGCACAGCTCATTACCACATTAGGCCGCACCCCCATGTTACCAGAAGTGTGGTCATCCAGCCACACCCACCTTTTGCTTGTTATTCTGTTTACCTTGTTTGTAGTCAAAACCCAGGGCCTTTTTTGTAGCAGGAACTCCTTTGCATGTTAGACCACACACCCCTAATGTAGCCAATCCTAATGAGTTTCTGCTGTTGGGTGTGGCCTATTATGCTAATGAGTTCCTGCTTGGCGTGGTCAACTTGGGAGCCAGCCGGAACTCCGTTCCTGTGCGTTCCTGCCCAAAAATAGTCCTGGCTGCCAGTATTCCGGAACAGCTTTTCTCTCTTTTTAAAAAACCAATTTTAGACACTGAGAATAAAAGTAATCCTTCCAGAGTGTCCATCCAGTAAGGTGCCCGCCCACCTCACCAACTGCATTGTGGAGAAAATAGGAGCATTTTTAAAACTGAGGCAAGCTCATGTCACGTTGCAATTGGTTTGCTGGCAGCTACCTATCTAAGCCTAAGCAATGAAAAAAATGCAGCATTACCTAAAACCACTGATCTACAAAAAAGGTGGAAAACTGGTGAACCCCTAATTTAGGGCAATGACAAAATCCAAACAAACCTAGAAAATGAACCACAGTAAAAATAAAGATTTGACGCACTGGATCTTAGGGTTGCGAGCTCCAGGTTGGGAAATACCTGTACATTTAGGAGGTGGAGCCTAAAGGAGGGTGGGGTTTGGGGAGAGGAGGGACTTCAGTGGAGGTTAATGCCATCGTGTCCACCTTCCAAAGCAGACATTTTCTCCAGGGGGACTGATCTCTGCTGCCTGGAGATAAATTGTAATCCCAGGAGATCTCCAGCCACCACCTGGAGGCTGGCAACCCTACTGGAGCTGGAGGAAAGTTCCATGTCACAAGCACAGCTAATGAGCCCTGTCATGCTCCAAGTGACATTGAGATTGCAAAGAACTATATCCAATAAATAGGACTTTTGTTCTTCTGCTTACACTTGGCAGTCCAGTGGACCCCCCCCCCATTTATTCCTGTGAGTCAGAAGGAGTTCAAGAATGGTATAGGGGCCAATGCAGGGGGGTGCAGTGTGTGTGTGTGGGGGGGGCATCAGAGGACCCCTTCTTCCAATGATGAAAGGACCCATCTGTCAGAAGTAGCCGAATACAGGCCAAAGTGACTCAATCTGAAATGGGGTCAAATCAGAATCATTTACTTTAGAATGATTTTAAAAAAAATTGGGCGCATCCCTGTTTAGGCCGAGGCAAGACTCCCTGCCAGCAGTTTGTGAACTGAGAAAGTTTCCCCTTCTCTTTTGACTCATGATTCAGTTTTTGCTGCTGCCTGGAAACTTTCTGGGACAGAGTTGTCCAAAAACAAAAACAAAATTAAAAAAACCCATCCAGACAATGTACATAAGGAACTCTAAAGACTTCCTTGCCATCAGGTTCTCCTCAAGCGGTAAAGACTGTTGATAAACAATAGTGGTGATAGCAATAAAAGTGCTTATAGGTAGCCAGGAGCAGATTCTCCCCATAACATTCCCTTGCTGTTCTGGAATAGTGCTCTCTGCTGCTTTCTATTCATCTTCAGTTCTGGTTTAACTATAGGCTTGCCATAAGGGGAGGCCTTCCAATGGCAAGCCCTGTTGCCTGCCTCCACTTTGAATGGTGGCAAGAGAAAAATAAGATTTAAAAAATAGCGACAGCTCTGACAGTTTTACCCAGAAGTGATATTGTGTAGCTCTAGGAATTTTCCTGAAAGACTGTTTTCACCATAGAGTTTCCATCGAATTCCTAGAGCTAGACTTTGTCATTTCTACTCCCCCCCCCCTTGAGGGAATAAAGCGACAGACACACAGGTTAGGATGAACTAAGGGCCACTTTATTATTTATAACTATTGTGGCAAGGGCAAACCCAGAGTGTGGAATCAGGAAAGGCAGGTGTCGGCCCACCGACTACCTCCTGGCCTTATGCTGGGCGAGCACCAAAGCCCCGGATGCGAGCCACACCCCTCCGCTCACCCACGGCTGAATCAGCCGTGAGGGCCTTGAGCCGTGTAGCTCACAAGGATGAAGCCCAACCAGAAAGGCTCTGTGCAAAATCCCCTTTCTCTGCCCTGGGCTCAAAATCCGCAGACAGATCCAGACAGACTCCCAATTCCAGTAAAAGGGTAGGTGCTCTTTGGTGCTCACCATCTCTACTTCTGCACCCCCTCACCATCGCCAGGACCAAGCCTCTGTTTAAGGCTTTGCACCCACCAGGCAACCTAAGGCAGCCTAGAGCCCTTGCCTCAAATCCTCCAAAAATATGTTATTGCCCTTCTCTGACAAATGCACACTGTCCCCCCACCCCAATACCAGTCCTCTAAGGCTGCTTGTATCCCAGGGTGCGGCAAGAATTGACCCAGGCCCCCAACCATGGCTTTACGAATTTCCCTATTTGCTTTCTTCCAGGCCCTACCGAAGCTCCCAGGGTCCCCAGTCTCATGCCACACACTCCAAGGCAGGATGGCAGACCAGACAATCAGCACACCCAGCAACCGATGTTGGATGAGCTCCATGTCAGCCTTAGCTTGCAACACAAGGGCTTTACCCTTCACCAGGCCCCAATCGTTGCCACCCAAGTAGATCAAGAGCACGTGAGGCGGAGGACCTGTCCTTCCCTCAGACAACAGCAGCAGGAGTCCTGGCCACTGCAGGCCCTGGCATCCCAACCGTTCCACTGTCGCTACCTCACTGCCCACCATGCTTGTAAAAAAAGATCAGGTAACAACAGCCCTCACATCCCCCCAGATGATTCTAGCGGGTACTCACAGGATTTATAGCTCCCACTAGCCCAACGGCTTTATGTCCATCTCCATGTAGCCCATCACTGCCACTGTGGAAGCCACCTCAATGCCGCACCCAGAGGAATAGATTTGGACTGTTGGCGCCAGCCCTCGATGGTGGCAGGCTGTGCTCAGACCCAGACTGTTGGGATTCTTTGATTCAGGGTCAATGGTCGTATTGCAAACACAAGAGCACACACTTAGTAAAAGAAAAAATATCTTTACTATAAAACAAAATAAAACATGGGTAGGGTACTTTGGATAAAAGAAATAAAATAAAAGGTTACATGCTTACAGTTACTTTCAGTAATATATGCTAACAGCTACATCTTTCTAACTGTCTCGGCTTCTAGAAGAGAACTTCCTCTTTGGTTCACACAAAGGGCCATAAACCTTGTGAACACATTAATGCTAGATCAAAGCATTTCCACAAACAAGTTGTTAGTTGACCAATACAAAGGTTACAGGTCACTTCATTAGGATAAACAACTCCCACAAACTTTCCCGCCATTGAATACATTATGTAATGTAACATCCTGTTTCCTAACAAACAACATTTAACTCTGTAATGACTGAAGTGTAAGCAACTTGCAATTCCAACACAGACACTCTATGCAGTCTCAGTGGAAGGCCCAAAGATCACTGCCGCACCTCAGAGCTCGCACAGACAGCTGAGCCTGACAGTGGCAGCCACAGGCTGCACTCAGTCCCAGGGCTGTGGACCGAGAATGCTCCACATGGCCTCACTGGAAGGCCCGACCACCACGCCTTGGAGCTCACTCAGCCAGCCAAGCATGAGGCAGAAGAGCAAGTCAGGAGGAGGAGCCAGCCCATATATACACCTGTCAGCTCCTCCCCCACAGCGTATGACATAGGGATGACTGTGTCACCACACTGCCTCCTCCCATTCCAGTGAGGCAAAGGCAGCCCCTGTCTGCAGGTGCCATTTGGCCCCACGGATGCGGAAGCCATGTTTTACCCAGAAGTGACCTAGTGACATTGGAGATGTTGCCAATGTCACGTGCACCCTCATGTCCTCACCCCACAGGCCTCCCCATGTCCGCATATCCCCATCCCACATCCCTTAGTTAAACCCTATTTAACTAAGACAATTTCTGAAAACAAATTCTGGAGTGGGAGCATATTCCCATTTTTCACAGGTGTCGGATCCTTTGCCCTTCCCCCATGCAATGATAAATCCTTACAAGACAGCAATCTTGATGTAATCGTTTTCCCCGACTCCATCAAGAGTGCGGTACTTTCCTGAAACACAGACATGCCCTGCCCATTGATAGAACCACACAATATGAACCTTAATATAACCATCCACATAATCTCATTAAGATTGTTGGGGGGGGGTGTTGCAGTGTTGCTAAAAACGGGGGGAGATGGAAATGAACTGCAAGTCATGGCATGCGAAAGATGTGGAGCACACTTTTAAAAAAAAGGAAATAAAAAAGGCTAAGCGAGGAATTGCCATATATCACTTTCCATTCAGAAACGAGATCATGGAATTCGGAACAACAAAAATTGGAGGGAGGTATAGTTTGGAGGAGTGGGGATTTAGAGACGGGAATTTTTGGAGACATCTCCTTGCTTATCACCTGACTTGGTTGGATGCTGTAATAAATTATTTTGGTAGAAACAGGGAAGGAGCTGCTTTGAACCCAGCAGGATTGCAGGCAGTCCTCTGTCCTCATTTCCCCCCACCAAGAGTACCTTTGAGTCCTACAAAAGAGGCTTTGTGTTTTACCAGAGAATCTGCTCATTTCTAAAACGCTGAAAAAAAAATGCTTCTGTGCTCCCTATTCATTGTGCTCTATGGGGTTTCACAGCGGGGTCCAGTAGCAGCATGGATGTATTTTGGGAAGGGGGGGGAGGGAGAGATAAAGAAATTATGGATGGTTAATTCTTCCACACATACGATTCAAAGCTTTCAGGGGTGACAATTTGCTCATAAAAGTGGCAAGGGTGAACACCTTCTCCTCCCGATGCTTTTGAATGGTGCCCAAGAACAAATTTGGGCTTGGAGATTATTCAGAAGCTTTCGGTAAAGGTGTCAGGAGTCAGCAAGCTTTTGTGCAAGGCTTTTAAAGTTATTTTACATCTGTCTTTTCTTTTAAAGGAAAACAGAGTGGAAATGGGTTGGAGCGGCGCTGGAGAAGCTCGCATCGCCATCTGTCCTCTCGTCCGGCTTATTCATCCACTGAAGTTGGTGGTTTTTGCAGAAAGTCTCTACCCAAGATAAAAGTAGGCCAAATGGATTCCATTTCAGATAGTGCTCTCCTGTCATTCATATGTTTAAAAGAGGTTTGCTTACAGACTATCAGAGGTCATTTCGGGGGGGATCGCAGGGGATCGCAGTTCCCCCGGGTGAGGTACGGGGGGCGGGGCACATGACAAAGCCCCGCCCCCTGATTCCGGCCATCCCGCTTCTGGCCCTCATTCAGCCAGGAGGAGGCAGGAGAAGAGGGAGGGTAAGTTGCTTCCTCCCTGCCTCTCCCCACCCCTGCCTGCCTGGGGCCAGGGAGGGCCTTCGCGGGGCTTCCTCACACTCCCACTGGCCTTGCAGGTCCACCGCTGGGCCCCTCATGGGGCTCGGCAGTGGAGCTGCAAGGCCGGCGGCGGCCAGGACCGTTGTGGGCGGGGTGTGTGGCCTTCTGACACACGTCCGGTGATGTCAGGGGGTGTGGCCTTCTGACACACTTCCGGTGACTTCAGGGGGTGTGGCATATGCGAATGAGTTATGCTAATGAGTTCCCCTAGCTCTTTTTCTACGAAACGACCCCTGCAGACTATTATGATATCATGAGCAACCCAGGGTTTGATTGTAACAGGGACAACCTTGCTTGGCCAATGTGCTGTCTCTGGGGCTACGAACCTCCAGGTGGGGTGTGGAGTTCTTCCAGGATTAAAGCTGATCTCCAGATGGCAGAGGTCAGTTCCCTTGGAGGAAAGGGTTGCTTTGGAGGGCAGATTCTATGGCATTATACTACTGCTTAGTTTGGTGTAGATGTTAAGAGTAGCGGACTCTAATTTGTAAGAACCGGGTTTGATTCCCCACTCCTCCATATGCAGCTGCTGGTGTGATCTTGGAGTCAGTTATAGTTCTTTCAGAGCTGTTCTCTCAAGAGAGATTCTCAAAAGAGCTCTCTCAGCCCGACCTACCTCACAGGGTGCCTGTTGTGGGGAGAGGAAGGGAAGGAGATTGTAAGCTGCTCTGAGACTCCAAGTGAAGGGTGGGGTATAAATCCAATTGCTGCCTCTTCCTACTCCTCCTACTGCTCTTCTCCTCCTCCTGCCTCCCAGCTCAACCTCCAAATCTCCAGGAAGTTCCCAACCCAGAGTTGGCAACCCTAACTCCCTCCCAAAATTAAAGCTCAGTGTGTTCAGTCTATCTCCAGTTTGTTCTGACGTCCAGATGCTGGCCCCTTAAGAGGTTTACTTCTTTCCCAAGGAACCAAGGGGCAGATCGGGATTTTTTTAAAAGGTCTGGTGTCCGTGTCATGTGACTTGGCAATGTTGTGTCGTGAGCTCATGTAACAAGCCACTTCGGGTCAGATGTTGTAATCCTGCTGAGCCGTAGTGCTGAGGAGAGGAGGCAACAGCCACTCAGGTGTGTTCCTGGGGCCTGCCAGTTCTTCCTCACAGAGGGCAGTTGAGGTAGAAAACCAATGAGCGCTGCCACCTCATCAGCCACTACCAGCTCCTCATCATCACTGAAAAGATGGTGCTCTGGGCATAAGCACAGCAGCCACCTCCTCGCAGGGCTCTTTTTGTAGCAGGAACTCCTTTGCATATTAGGCGACACCCCCCTAATGTAGCCAATCCTTCGAGAGCTTACAGACCTCTTCTTACAGGGGCTACTGTAAGCCCTTGGAGGATTGGCTACATGAGGGGTGTGTCGCCTAATATGCAAAGGAGTTCCTGCTACAAAAAGAGCTACGCCTTCCTTCTTCTCAGGTGCAGTTGGTGATTAAATTGTGTATTGGTGGTTTTTATACTGTAGATTTTATTGTTACATTGCAGTGTTTTATACTGGTTGTGTAAGCCGCCCTGAGCCGGCTCTGCTGGAAGGGTGGGGTAAAAATCTAATAGATAAATAAATAAATATGATGATGGCCATTTCCACCACTATTGCTGCCTGTGCCAAAACCCAGGCTTACCAAGCCCCCACTGGGGTCAGGGAATCTCCTGCCGCCATCTGGTGCTCTCTGCCACTGCTCAGCTGGTTGGTGGAGAGAAAATGGCGGGAATCAGGGTAAACATCCTGGTGTGCTGACAGGACTCCCCGTGTTCCTGGAAGTGATATCTCTGCATCGCTGCTGCAGACCCTCTGACATCTGGGTGGACATCTGGTTTGGGCCAAATGGCAGAGCTTTCCTGTCATCACCCAGTAACATGTGTGCCGATGTCACTTGTGGGCACAAGGGGGTTGATGTCAGTGTATCACTGGTCATGCCAGTGCATCACCAGGAAGCCCCTCTCACCCAGAACATAAGTCTCCTGCCTGTTGCCAAGGGGGACCTGGCAACCCTAGATGAACCCATGCTGGCCTTGTAGCAGTTGTCGTTGGCCTTCTAGAATGGCAGCCCACTGGGACCTTTCCTGCTAAGTCAAATGTTCAAATCTACCCTTGCTGCATTTAGCTGCATTAAGGAGCCCAGTTGCATGGAGAGAAGCAGCCTTCAGTTTGTTAAGAGACCCACATTCAGGTTGCCAGGACAAAATGGAGATAGGTGAAAGGCCTGTTGGGAGAATCTGTGGCTCAATGGTAGAGCATCTGCTTGGCATGCAGAAAGGTCCAAGTTCAATTCCTGGCATCTCCAGTTACAGGATCTGGTAGGATTGATGTGAAAGAGCTCTGCCTGAAATGCTGGAGAGCTGCTGCCTGTCCGCATAGATGATACTGACTGTGCTGGCCCAATAGTCTGGTTTAATAAAGGGCAGCTTCGTGCGTTTCCTTTTGGTTTCAGTCATGTGAAGGATGAAAAAAGAGAGAGCTTGTGAGCCAGTTAGTGAATCGGGATCATGCCCTTCACAGACAGACTTTGGCTGCGATCACACACACCAATTCACACAGTAAAAACCAGTTGGAAAGTGCACTGAAAGTGGATTATTTAGTGTGTGTGATCGCAGCCTATATTATAGCTTCTTGTGACTCTTCATTATAGTTTCTTGTGCTTAAGCTTAGTTTCAGACTGTGTAGTGGGGGGAGCACAGGAAAATTGGGTTTTGAGAATGATGGCGTCACACAGGTGTTGTGGGAGCCGCACAGGAAAAATTGGGTTTTGAGAACGATGGCGTCACACAGGTGTTGTGGGAGCCAGTTCCGGGCAATTAACCAGAGGCCCTCTTTTTAATTGGTCGAAGTAGATTTCAGTCAGTCACCCCTGCCCATTAATGGACCAGATGTCATCTCCTTGGTTCACATGAATGTTTTCCCACCTACACTGTCAGATTATTGTGGAGACCGGAGCAGGAGCCCTGTAATAACGAACAATACCCAATTCTTTCTTTGCCAAAGATGTTAACAAAACCAACAGCACTGTTTTTGTCTTGTAAAGCCCTCACCAGAGCATGCAGCTTTAATCACGGCAAAGGAGGAAAACAGCCAAACCCCACTATTCCTACATCAGCTTGACTTCTGGCAATTTCTTTTGCCTTTTTTTTATTATGTCTATTGAATGACTCCCCCCCCCTTTGTAAACCTGAATGAGACTGACTTGATGGCAGCAGCTGTATTTTTACTCACATGAAAATGTCAAGCCAAAGGAAAGAAGCTATAAAAAGAAAGCCCAAAGAAATACTGAGAGAATTTACAATAGAATGTTATTTGGCCACCTTGTTTCTTTGAGGGTCAGCATGCTCTGGGAAGAATTACAGTGTGAGATTAGTGAAAGGTATAAGGGTGGGGGGAAGAAAGCTTTGATTTTGTAGTCCGATCAAAACCTTCTACTTACACTGAAAAGAATTCCGCTGTAAGCAAAGAAGGTGCGCTGTGTCATTCTGGACATGTGTTGCCTCACACTTCGGAGGCACCGGCAGAAGAAACCCCAGGTGATACTCAGACCTTTTCGGCACACTCAAGTTACACCTGACTTTCTTAGGGAGTCGATCCACAAGCTCTGGAATCGGTCTGGGCATGGTTCTTCTGCATGTCTGCCCTCCCTCTGCATTTTCACAGTTGTGGAGTCAGTTTATTTTCTTACACATGTGGCTTAAATAATCAGGATTTTCAAGAGAAGGCGCTGTCACGATGGGTGGCATCACAGCACCTCCCTCATTTTAAAAAGTCCCCAAAACTATAGCGAGATCACTGTAGTGTAGAGATGTCTTCTGCATCTAAGATCCAGTTCTAATCTAGTCCTCACACTCGCTTTTCTGACAGAGGTAGCATAATAACCAACACTTCATACTCTTCATTATTGGTTGTTAAATGTTCAAAAATGTTAACATAGTTTTTACGGTTAAATAATAGACTTTTGAGGCTACTTGATCCTTATATCTTGTTATTGTTTGTTTAATGCTTTTGATGTTAATTGTTGTTAATGATTATTTTAAAATGAATTTTAAAAAATCAAAAAAAAATCACTGTAGTGTTGTGATGATCGTTTAAGCAAATTCTCTGAGTACCCAGCTTTCATTTTATTTATTATTTATTAATTTTGGCTTCTATCCCACCCTCCTCACGCATGGGCTTAGAGCGGAAGATGACAGGAGTTGAAACATTTCAAATAAGGATTAAAACATTTCATACGAATCTTTCACAATAAATAGTTAAAGCAGATTTAAACAAGCTATAAACAAGACGGATGGCACAGCAGTTTGATGTGGTGGCCACAAAAATTGGAGCCACTAGGCCATAGACCAAACTATGGGGCTTCACCTGATGGGCCATTTGGAGATGGACATTTTTTGAGCAGGGGAGGCCAATAGATGGAATAATCAGATGCCCACTGCCTCACCCAAAGGCCTGGCATAACAGCTCTGTTTTAAAGGCCCTACGTTCTTTTTTTTAAGTCAGTCTCTAGGGTCTTCCCTCACGGAGATATACCTTTCCCCTTATATCTCCCTGAGGGCAAATGCTAGAGACTTTCCTTTTTAAATGACAACTGGGAATTCAAAGAACCTGCTTAAACTATCATTACACTACAGTGCTATAGTGATATTTTAGCACCATTTGTTTTTTTAAAAAACAAAACCCTGAAACCACCAAACGTCAGGGGGAGGGGGAGGGTTTAATGATGGCAACAGTCCAATCATTGATAAGGTGGGTGGAGGTGAGGAAAGGTCCAACTCTAAATCAGCATCCAGAAAAAGATCAGGCTAAAAGTCATCTCAAAAGAGCCAGAATAAAAAAGGAAAAACAAAACAAACAAAGTGAACGTTAAAGGTAGAAAAATGCATGTGGAAATCAGGGGATAAACCAAAGTATTATGGGGCAAGAATGGACTAAAAAAACCCACTCCATGTGGAAAAGAGCTTAAACATGTCCAGTAGCTATTTGCGCTGAGAAGAAGAACTAGGAATTCTTGCTGTGTGAGTTTTAAGTATACAACCATAATAAACTATCACATCAAAACGTCAGTGAGCACAATGTTGTGTTTTAATTGGGGTTTCCAGGTTTCCCACCTCCAAGAGTCCCTATTTCCCACCACCAATCAGTCAGCCAGTGGGAGAAAAATAAATTTAAAATAAATCAGTGACAGTATGATGTCACTTCTGGGTAAAACATGGAAGTGACGTCACAGTGCTCAAAGTAATTCCTAGAGCAGCATGACTTTACTCCCGTGTTTTCCTGAGAAGTGGAATTGTACCATCATACCGACATGTCCAACATGTCTCTCCCTTTCTCCCACCAGGTGCCAGTCATTGGCTGGCAACCCTTGTTAATATTCCGCGTTTTCCTGAGAAGTGGAATCATATCATCATACCGACATGTCCAGTATGTCTCTCCCTGCCTCCCACCAGGTGACAGTCATTGGCTGGCAACCCTTGTTAATAATTGTAGTTTGTTTCATTCTTGTGTTATGGCGACCGTAGCCTGTTGCTGGGCAGATGAACCCTTGATGCTGAAAGGAAAGGGCAGAGTAGGAAAAGGAAAGAAAGGTGGAGGAGAATGTAGAGCAGGGGCTGTAAGGAGGACAGAAGAACAGAACCTTGTATTAGGAATACTGCCTTGTGTTCTCTACTTGACTTCATCAAGCTACACAACACAGAACAATTGATCTGGATAGCTTTGAATATCTCATCCCTGTTGTTCCGACCTGAATATCCCTGTTTGGATGTTGCAAAGTTATCAAAGAAGAAATGGAAAGGCTGATTGGATCTAAAAACTCCCTCCCCTAGAAGAAATTTTATCTCTTCTACTTGAAATACTTTTGTTTTGTGTTAATATTTCTTGAAAGTCTAACTAGGCCCAGTTCAATGCTGAAGGAAATTTCTACATAGAAGTTTCCAGGTATATATTCAATAACCAAGATCTTGATAAACAGGCTCCTACTCTACAGCTTTTGTTACTGCCCATGGGGTTTTCATGGCAAAGATACTGGAGTGGGTTGCCATTTCCTTCTCCAATGGTATTCCCAGTAGTAATGTATGGCTGCAAGAGTTGGACTATAAGGAAGGCCAAGTGCTGAAGAATAGATTATTTTTAATTACAGTGCTGGAGAAGTCTCTTGAGAGTCCCTTGGACTGCAAGGAGATCAAATCAGTCAGTCCTAAAAGATATCCTCCCTGACTGTTCCCTTGAAGGCCAGATATTGAAGCTGGAGCTCAAATACTTTGGCCACCAAATGAGAAGGGAACACTCACTGGAGAAGACCCTGATGCTGGGAAAGACTGAAGGTCAAAGAAGAAGGGGACAGCAAAGAATGAGATGGTTAGATAGTGTTATCATTGCAATGAACATGAAATTAAGCAAACTCCGGAGCACAGCAGAAAACAGGAGGGCCTGGCGTTATGTGGTTCATGGAGTCATAAAGAGTCAGACTCGACTGTGTAACTGAACAACAACAACACTCTACAGCTTGACGTTGGAATTTTGTTCCAAGACACTGAAAGTCTGGACAACACTTCCAATTACCATGTCAGATTACACAGAGAAGCCATTGAAATTCAAAAACATAAACACAATTTCAACAGGAAAGAAGAGAGTTTAAAAATAAATAGGGCATAATTTCCTGCCAAGACACTGAAAGTCTGGACAACACTTCCAATTACCACGTCAGATTACACAGGGAAGCCATTGAAATTCATAAACATAAACAATTTCAACAGGAAAGAAGAGAGTTTAAAAATAAATAGGGCATGATTTCCTGTCCTGAAAAACACAAAAGGCTCTACATCTGACAATAGCACTACAGATAAGATTAGAATTTCAACAGCCAATCCACATACAAAAGAACCTCCTCAGGAAACAGGAAACCTCCTCAGGAAACAATCCATATACAACAGAACCTCCTCAGGAAAGCTTCTCTATTAGCCTGGGGAACTCCTACAAGATAATGACTCAGCCCTACCCCACCTTCTGGAGGAGATATACATTACCTGCCTACCATTTTTCTTCTCACCTTGACACAGAGAGTATTCCATCTTTCTGTGTTATACTTCTGAGGATGCCAGCCACAGCTACTGGCCAAGACCACGACTACACAGCCCAGAAAATCTACAGCAACTAACCTTTTTTCTACTTGGCTTGAATGGGAGTTACAGTCCAACAACCCAGTCACCCCTGCCCAAACTCTCTCCCAGTGCTGATGTCTATGTATAGCAGTTTTTAGCTGTCTAGATTTAGAATCACAATTCTCCCTCAGAGTAGTTCTTATTCGATTAGGGCAAAGGAGTCTCTTCTCTTCTCTCAGAAGAAGAACCTGTCTGACAAGTCCTGTCAGAACCACTGACTCCAGCTCTCTCTTTCTGTCAGAAGCCAACTCACTGTCTTGTTGACTCCAGAGGAAAAGCCCTTTCCCTCCACTGGAGAGCTGATTTTATACTTTCTTTCAGCTGCTGCTGGCCAACAGAGAACTAGAGCAGCCTGTCAAACAAGCTCTCCACTCTCTTACCTCCCAGGCTCTCTGAACTAGCAGCATTTTAAAACCTACGTTCCATGTGCAATCCATCACAGGCATGCAGGCAGTGTGGGCAGTTGTGACTTCAGATGGTTGGGAGAGCTTGTGGGTGTGCAGAGAAAGGATGCACAGGCAGGTGAGGGCATGTGGGTAGGTGGGGAAGAATGGGGGCCCAGTAGTGGGCATAGGGGCCCCTTGAGCATTCTCTGCCCAGGGCCCCCCAGGACCTAGAACAGGGCCTGGCTGTACATGTTTGCATTTTTTTATGTTTCCAGCACAGTACCTGACATAGATTAATCTCATGTTAAAGGATGAGGCCAGGAAAAAAAGGGTAGGAGGAATGCACAAAAGTAACAGAAGTTTTCCACGAGAACTTGGAAATCAATCACTCACAGGACCAGCAGAAGAAAGAGTGGCTGTTGGTGGGAGGAGTGAATGAGAGTTCCACACACAAGCTGGTCAATTGCCAAAAGGATATTGTGGCAGTAACTTAAACTATTCCAATTAGTCCTACTAGGGAGCAAATGAGATCAAAGGAATGAAGAGCTGTTCAGATTAATCAGCAGCCTGGCAGTATGAAGCCCCCTGTGATGGGTTAGAAAGGACAAATTAAGGGAATCATCTGAGCTGTTGTGCCTGGAGCAATGCTACCTCTCTCAGAGGATGTCTGTTCCCCCCTCCCCATAAAGGATTAGTGCACAGTATATGGCACACAACAGTTCCTTAATCCTGCATGTTCATACCTTTGTGCCAGTGGACTCATTTGTCTCCGCTAGTTTGAGACATGTGCCATTCAGCGCAAGTGTTTGGGGATGCTATCAGCAATGGCCTCGTATTAGGTAACAGGTTTCTTATGCATATGACCATCATTGTTTCAGATATTGTCTGGGGTGATGGATATTTAACAGTCATTGCCAGGCTTGTAAGCAGCAGGGCAGGTTTATCTTTCCCATTCCAGATTCTACCTGATCCCGGTCACCAGCTTGATGCATCCTGGCTACATGAGAAGATGTTGTATGGGAGGACGGGAAGATGTTTGAATTCCTCCTGTGATCTGCAGAAGTGTTTGAGATTAATACAGCATTATTAGAAATTAGAAATGAAAGAACTGGGAGAGGATTTGAGCCAATTTTAATCCTTTTTTTTTTTTTTTTTTGCAATCATCTTGATGTAAATTGCCCTGAGCAGATGAAGTTATGGTAGAGTCACTTTTGTCCACTTTCAGTCATAGTGACCACTTTCCTCATGGCACATCTACAAAATTCCAAAGTGAGAGAAGGAAGCATTGCCCTCTTGGATGTCAGAAGACCAGTAGGAATACCAAGACCAGCAGTACTACATTAAAAACACAAGATGACAACAACAAACTTTCCAGCAGACCAGGGGTCATTTCCTGCAGGAGCGCACTGGAGCGGAGCTCCGGCAGTAAAGAGCCCAGGGGGTGGGCACATGCAACAAGCCCCACCCCCTGCTCCCAGCAGCCCTCAGTCAGAGCAAGAAGCAGCCAGGCAAGTTGCAGAGCCCCCCCCCCAGTCCAAAACAGTCCAGTGGCACCTTTAAGACCATGTTTTATTCAGGTACAAGCTCTCCCTCCTCTGTGAGGACAGATCTGCACGTTCCCCCCCCCCAATAGATAGCAATCCAAAACAGTCCAGTGGAGCCTGAGCGGTGGGTGTTGCCTTCTGACATGCTTCCGGTGATATTAGGGGGTGTGGCATATGCAAATAAGTTAGGCTAATGAGCTCCTGCACCTCTTTTTCTACAAAATGACCCCTGCAGCTGACCCTTCAGTGATGAAAAGAGATAGTGTCTGCAGGAACTTTTGTAGGAGAATGTCCCAAAATTGGGGTCCCACCACTGAGAAGGCCCTATCTCCACCTGCCAGGTAACTAATAATTGAAAGCAGTCTGAAGGTTCCACTGGAGGACTGGTCTAATATCGATTGAATTGGCATTTTCTGGAGGCGGGGTCTATGGCACAACGATGGTGGATGCCTTTCCCAAGGCTCGGGGAGGGCGCTCCGCACAGCAGTGGAGGGGAGGGGTGCCGCTGGATCGGTGCCTCCACGGGGGGTCAGAGAGGCCCCCCAGGCCATAGGGCTTTTGAGGGTGAGCCTCTTTTCCTGCTATCTGCAGGGAAATTGAGGCTGCCCTCCGCCCTGACAGTCCTCCCCGCTGTCTGCATCCTCTTAGCGAGGCACAAGATGTGCTGACCCAATCAAGCGCAGGAGATCTGACGAAGGGGCGATTATGAGCGTGGTTAAGAAACAATGAACTGTGAGTTAAAATGAGCGAACCATAAACAGAAGCGTAAATCCCCCCCCTCCGAAACCTTTTGAGCGATTGGAATCCTGCTGAGAGGGACGCCTCTCGGATGCATTTGCATAACCAGAGGAGGGAGGAGAGAGAGAGAGAGAGAATTGTAAATGGACACTTTGAAACAAAAATCCCCCCAAAAAACCTCTTGAGTGACTGGAATCATGCTGACGGAGGGAGACCTCTCTGACACATTTAGATAAGCAGAGGAGGGAGGAGGGAGAGAGAGAAAGAGACTATTATAAATGGATACTTGGAAGCGAAAAGCTGTGGGAGATATCCATGAGTATTTAAGCGACTAAACAGCATGTAAGCGATTTTCAGAGCTGGGGAGAAAACAATTTTATATTGGAATTAAAGTGTAAAAATGGCGGACACTCCAAAAAAGTCAGCAAAAACAACTCTGAGAAGAAGGGAAGTGAAAGTTATAGAACTCATAGCAGAAGCCACCAAGCTGATTCTTGAGCAACTTGTTAGTACTAACCATCAGCTTGCCAAGATAAATCAACAACTCATGTCCCGGCAGCTGCAGTTGGCAACCATAGCAGAAAAGATGGAACAGAGGGCTGTCAAAGCAAAAGAGATGGACACTAAAACTAACAGCGATCTCAAAGAGACAAGGAGGGAAAGCATGAGAGAAACAGAAAAGATTTACAAGGACTTAACTCCTTCCCAGCAGATGTTTTTAGAAAGTGTTGGCTTAAATTCAGCTGATAGAAAAGAGCTTGAACCTGACCTCAAGATCAAGAAGCCTGTGAGATGCCACTGGGCCCTGAGGATGAGACCAAGACAGAAGAGGCTTAAGATTGGCAGTGTTATCCCTTTGGAGACGGAGGAGGGTTGCAGAATTTTGAGTGAACGTCTAAGAAGCCATCAAGACTTTAGAGAGAATTAGCATAGATGTAAAGGCGGAAGGACTCTGAAAATTGCCCTTATGAAGAGAGCTGGAGGAGATGCTCTGGAAATCTTCTCATAACAAGTAATAAACTAACACATAAGCTTAGAAAGACAGGATCTCACAAAGTATATTGTTTATTAACAGTTGTTTTTTCATTACTACCTGCAGTCTAACAGGGTAATGATCTCCTACTCTTGGGTTTTTAGTTTAGTGTGGGTTCCTTTTTTTTCTCCTTAGTTGTAATTCCCCTTCCCTTTTTTTCCCTTTGTAGTTTAGGTAGTATTATATATATATATAAAAATCCCCTCCGGGGGGTCTTAAAAAAAGAAAAAGAATTGGCAGTTTCTAAGGCTGAAGGATTAAGGTAATGAGAGCTGAGAAAACATTATTTGTATGAACATCTGAACCTGCCTTATGCCAAGTTTCCATTGTGAACTGTCCAAAGGTGATGAAGATTTTTATGGTATCTATACATTTTGTCTTTTTATTGCATCCTGAACAGATAAATATATGAAGCTGCTGCATACTGAGCCAGATCCTTGAGCCATCTTGCTCTGTATCCTGAATACAGAAGCAGAAGAGTCAGTAGCGATCTCTGTAGTACTGATCTGCTTTTTGGAGACCATTCTGTAATAGAATATCTAGTTCAATATTGGCAGCAGATCTTGGACACAGAAAACTCTTTCTCAGCACTATCTACCTGAGATCTTTTATGTGGAGATGCTAGAGACTGAACTGGGACAGGAGTGCCAACAGAGGGGGAGGGGGCAAAATTTGGGCCTCCCAATCAGCTGGAGGACCCTTGAAGCCAGCATCATGTTGTATCCAGCCAAATGGCTTTCCATTTATTTTAATGCAGTTTTGGCTGCAGCCACTAGGAGCTCAGGGAAGTCTGAGCACAATAAAAGGCTTTCTCCTGTGAGCTAGACTTGCCTTTCTCCAAGACTGAAGCAAACTTGCCTAACAGATCATGATAAACCCATCAACTAATCCAGCAATGGAGCAAAACAAGCAATCCTGTTTGACGATTGCTACACTAACTGTCAGCCTGCAGCCTGCTAACCAAGGTCATTTTCTATAAAAGACTAGCCTTTCTCTCTCCCTTTCCTTGTACCAAGCTCAGACAGATTTTGCAAAGTGGTAGTTAGGCTGTTGTGGAAAGATAAAACAACTTTCCCCTATCTTTTCCTTATTTTTTCTTCCTCTTTTCCACACTTTTCTCATTCATTTCTATCTCCCTCCACCATTTTTTTCTGCCCCCCTCCTTTATTTTCACTTGTTCTCAAGACCTTCTCATCCCTATCCTGCTTGGCAACAGAATGTACTCAAGAGTAGTATAGTAGCAAACCTTTGTTAATATTATGAACAGAAGGGGGGACAGTTCTATTTCCCCATGATCTAACAAAGTAGAAAAAAGGATACTTCCCCTTCCTCCACCCTTTACATGCATGGTAATGGAACATTAATCTGTTTTAGGGTTATATGTGTGGAACAGAAGTTACAACTCCCAGTTCAGTCACTGGGTTGTTAATCATTATTATGCTGGTGGAAGAGTTAATAGCCCTCTGTAGAGGTCTCTTTGCTATATGATAAATAATCTATATATATAAAATTAAAAATTAGATTTATAACTAACTAGAAGTAATGCCCGTTGTGGGAAGAAATACAACGAGATCTAGAAGGAAGCTCCAGATGAGTGTCCCAACTGTGGCTGGTGGGGCAACAGATGGAAGCGGAAAATGGAGGGAGGCAAGCCATGTTTCTTTCCTTCTCCTTAGCTATAAAGCAGGGCTGTCTCAAGTCATTTTGCTGCCCCAAGTGGGTAGAATGAGAGGACAACCTCATGGTAACAGATATGGTTCTCTCCACCTCTGACTTATTTTTTGAGGGGGAGGGGG
>NW_015171526.1:345917-416050 GCF_001447785.1 Gekko japonicus | reverse complement strand
CCAAGGGTCTGGAAAGTGGTTCCATAGCCAATTACACGGTTGCCAACTCTGGGTTGGGAAATACCTGTAGATTTGAGGGGTCGAGCCTGGAGAGGGCAGGATTTTGGGTGGGGAGGAACCTCAGCAGGGTATAATGCCATAGAATCTACTGCCCAAAGCAGCCATTGTCTCCAAGAGAACTGTTCTGGGTCATCTGGACATCAGTTTTAATATGAAGCCCTGACTGCTACGTCACATTGAGCTACATACAGGGCTACATACAGGGGCCATCTCAGCAGGATATAAGGACACAGAGTCCACCATTTTCTCCAGGGGAACTGATCTCTGCCATCTGGAAAGCAGTTGTAATTCTGAGTGATCTTCAGCCCTCACCTGGAGATTTGTAACCATGTTTTTTTCCAACAGACACTAAGGGGAAATTTATTTTACCTCAGAACATCAACAGCAAACTGTTTAGAATGTTAGAGGGAAAGGCCAGTGAGGCCACATATGCAAACGACCTCTGTGTTCTGATTGGCTGTGGGGGGGGGAGAGGAACCGCAAACTGTTTAGAATGTTGGAGGCAGGACTCAGGCAAAGCAGCCAGTGGATAGGGAGACCCTCTGAATGGCAGATCAGAGAGCGAACTGATTTTGGAGCATGCTGGAATGTTCAGGGGAGTCCATGACCAAAATAGAATTATACATACCGGAGGATACCAGGTCAGTCATTCTCCCCAATGGGGATCTGAAGCTTCCTTGTTCTTTAGTCCTCCATTTTATCCTCATGACAGCCTTGTGAGGTAAATTTGGCTGAGTGTATATCACCCAGCAACTTTCCATTGGTAGCCTGGGGATCAGAATATTAGAGACACATGAAGTTTACTTAAAAGCTCTTTTATTACATGTTGTCTTTTGGGAAGATAACCTAGTTCAAGGTGATCCCTTCATTTTTGGTACTGTAACTTCCATCATCATTCTGGGGTTAGTGGCCCATTTTCAAACATGTAGCATTATTTTCTGAATTATGCCTGCAACAGAGACCCTTCATTTCAGTTTCAAATAGCACAGTGTGGTGGTGGTTTGTCTCACCTGGGTTAGGATTTCCCCCATGCCTTTCAATTTTGGCCACTGAACTGTCAGCCCCCAATTTTGGCCATGGAATTGGCAAGCCTAATTGGAATCCTCACACATGTGTTTAATCCTAGTTGTTGTTGTTGTTCAGTCGCACAGTCGAGTCTGACTCTTTGCGACCCCATGGACAAGATCTCGCCAGGCCCTCCTGTTTTCCACCGTCCTCTGAAGTTTGCTCAATCCTAGTGGCTTGAAGTAATTCAAAAAAAGGCCAGACTCTCTCTCTCCCCCCTCCCAGCAAGGAACACAGTTTATGCCTTTATTAGGAAAATTCTGGCTGCCTTGTAAAAGTGAAACCAGTTTAATTAGAGAGAAGCAAGACTTCAGTAACAAAAGAACAAAAGAAAATTATGTGTTTATATGGGGAGTGTGTTCCGTTTTCCTGTTAACCATGATAATGGTGCAATGCCTCATTTTCATAATTATTGTGAAAGAAACACACAAGTCTGCTGTGAACATGCTCCGAGCTCCCTCTTTGCGCTTAAGGGAGCTTCACATCTGTAAGGCCTGAAGGCACTGAAGATCAGTTAGCAGACAGAAGCTCAGAAATTTTTAAGCGATTAAGTAGTACTTCTTATATTTACACTGATTTATGTGTGTTGCGGTTTTAACTTACCTTTTAAACTGTATTAACTTGTATTAATTTTTTTTCTATGCCAATAAAGGCTACTTAACTTAACTTAAAGAAGTAGTACTTTCAGTGTGCTCGCACGTGCTTATAGATGAGCCTACCCATCATGCCCCTCAATGAAATCGAAAATATGTCTTGTGGAGTGTGGGATGGCCAATAAGGTTCTGTATACAATAAAATCTAGTTGGGTGATAGGAATTCAGAGACACGACAGCTGATCAAATACACCTCCATTTTTTGTTCTGTTTTTTTCTTCATCTAGTTTTCTTCTTTTTCAAAAAAAGGTAAAGGTTGCTGAAAATCCCCCCCCCCAAAAAAAAGCCCACAGAGACATCATTTGAAGTTCTGATACTTCAGAAAGATAGTAGTTAAACCTGTTTGCCTAACAACACAAAAGCAGATACCTATTGTATTCTCTCTCAAAACTATCATTTATCTTTGACTGGAGAAAGCCAACATTGACCTGTTTCCCCTCCCTCTTTTAAAGAAAGAAAAATGTCTCCAAGAACAAATTGGATATGGTGTAACAAGAAGTGCCCTTTTTATGTATTCTCCACTTTGGGATATGTCTTTGATAAGAAAGGTGCTACGCTTATCTCCAAAGACTGAAAGCTGAGAGGGGAAGATTGGAGGAGCTGATTTCATTAAAATATAATGAAAGGCAGTCATGGTAAATGGGATTCAAGGTATCTTTCCTCTTGGGTATCCTCCCCCCCTTCCTATCTGACTGCCTGTTTCGAAAGACCACTGTGCAGACCTAGACAATGTAGTTCTTCCTAGAAGAAGTTTCGTTGACTGAGGACTGCTATTGTTTTTCCTAGTCAATACTTAAATCTGGAATGGCCCATTGAAAGCTGATGAGCAGCATAAAGGCTACACTGTGATAATCTCTATCCAACACAACATGTTACTAAGGGCAATCCTTGTACAAGACACAGGGCTTTCTTGGTGGTGGTGCTTTCTTTATGTAATCCACTCTCCAGGAATGCTGACTGAGCCTGATGCTCATACATTTATTCTATATGAGGTTGCCAGGTCTGGCTGACAAGCCAGCAAGGGACTTACCAGGAGGCTCTGGGAGCAGGGAGGGAAGAAGTGTGATATTCCTATGTTCCCTCTGGGTGAAGGATGCATGCCGGGGATGTCAGGTGCGACATGCCTGCATCACCCAGAAGTGACATACAAATGTTGGTGACACTGGGGGACTATGCTCTGGTTTTGGGGCAATTTTACCATAGAGTTTTGCCCAAAAACTAGAGCGCCGCCCCCCTCGACATCACCAACATACCTATGTCACTTACGGGTGAGGTAGGCACATTGTTTTGGGGGCTAATTCCCCAGTAGACCCAGTAGAGAGGAGTGTCCATGGCCATTCCCCCCCACTTTCTGATAGCACTGAAGTGGGGGGGGGATTCCAAACTGGGGGATCCCCCACCCTCAACTGGGGAATGGCAACCCTAATTCTATAAGACCACGGAACAGTTGGACTTGGTGAGTTTTTCATTGTTCTAATATCTTGTGGATACTGGTTAAATTGGTTAAACCCTATGACCACAAGCTGCCTTGAAAACCATACCGGATATCGAGTCAGGTTAAAACTGAGAAAAGTGCTGATATAAGGTGCTTCTCCCCCCCCCCCATCATACCCCATCACTGCTGTTGTCGCCCTTGATTAGGAGTCGGAGGAGATAACCATATCTGTTTGCTGCCCTGCCTTCTCTAAAAATAACATCACAAGACATGCATGTCCTATAGCACTGGTTTCCCAACTTTTTTGTATGGTGACCTACAAATTTCATGGTGACCCAATCAGGGCTTGCCCAGGGTTTTTGGTGCCCTCAGCAAGCTATGACCTTTGCACTCATCTATTCCAGCATTCCATTTTTGACAGTGCCCAGTCATATGTTTTTGAGAAATCAGCAGACCTAACATAAACGGTGCAGCTACACCCACTAAGAACTCCAAGTGAGTGGGAGTTCATCCTCTCCTCCTCTGCCAGCTGGGCGAGAGACGGTGTGCTGGGGAGGGGGCACTGGGTTGAGGGAATACATGAAGATGGCAGATGGCAGTGAAGAGGTTGATGGCAAGGGGTTTGGTGAAGTCCTTCTCTCACGGCCGGTAGATAGCAGTGAAGCAGTGCAGGAGGCTAGGCTTGAACTGGTAAAATCAGCACCAAGACAGAGACCATGCCTGCACATACTTTTTTCTATCTTCCTCTGTTTTTTCCACAGCATTCTGAACAGCTCCCACCTGTGCTCCAACCTATCCCCCCCCCTTTCAGCTACTACCATGAAGGTACTAGTTCCCTGGGTCCCCCCCATTATTGTCACAAAGAGGGACAAACTCCCTGAATATCACTACCTCTTGTGAGAGTTCACTATTTTGATTAGCAACAGGCCACCAGACATAGTGGTTGAACTCTCACAAGAGAATTCGGGAACTAGCATGTATCCCTTGATCGACTGCTTCTTAAAGAGCTTCAGGGAGGCAAGGAGAAAAGAAGGAACATTTCTTCCTTCTCCTGGGAGGGGGTCAGAGGTTTTAGCATTGTCTCTCAGCTCTGGCTTTCAAAATTCCTCCTTTCCCAGGGAAACAAGCTGGGAGCCCATGAGGAATTGTGGGGGGGGGGAATTGGAAATCCCACCTGAGCTGCTCAAAACTTCCCCGGCTAGGATCCTCTAGAGCCTTAAGCAGGCTAATTACCTCCCCTCCCCTCTGCATTCCACATCTCCTACAGCATGCTTAGTCCTCGGGAGAATACCTGTATTTTTCTTGTGGTTGATTGCCATATTTTGCTATGTACATTTGTACAGAGAAACTAGTTCCTTGTCTGTTGGGTGGATTCTTTTTCTGGTTCCATGTTTGGAACTGAGGATGGGGGCAGACGTTTATCACTATATCAGTTGTAGTGATCATGATTCAAGTGGTCATCTTCTTAACAAGAACAATTTCCTCTTAACACAACAATTCAGGTTGCAAACACTGGTTTCCCTGGGGTAATTTCATCCCCCAATTCCAAAAGTGGTGCAAAACCCCCAAGCCAAAAGTGTGATGATTTTTGTGCAATGAATATCTATAGATATAAATTATGGAGAGAAATTTTAGTTTTCACTATTTGATCCACCTTCATGTAAAATGGAGATAATAGGTGTTGGTCCATCTATTTATACATGGAAACAGTGCTAAAATTAATTTTTCAATATTTGTTGGTGTCACTAGAAACCCCCAATATGATTATGCATAGTACTTTCACTTTCAAATCAAGTCTTTTGGGGGCCAAAATGACCCCTCCCTTACCCTTTTGATAAATCTCAAACTTAAAAAAAGAAAGGCAGTGGGGAGGGAAGAGAGGGGCTTCAGGGCACTGCAGTTAATTGGGGAGAAAACATATCAGGACTTTGGCATCTGTAGAAAGCTTAAAATGGGTAAACCAATTTTTCCCATGACTTCCGGCATCATAGAGTTGCCAAATCTGGTTTGGAAAATACTGGGAGACTTTGGGGGTGGAGCCAGGAGAGGGCGGGATTTGGGGAGGGTAGGGGCCTCAGCCTGGTACAGTGGCATAGAGTCTCCCCTTCAAAGCAGCCATTTTCTCCAGGGGAGCTGATCTCTGTCAGCTGGAGATCAGTGGTAAAAGCGGGAGATCCCCAGGCCCCACCTGGAGGCTGGCAACCCTACGGCATCAAAACAACCCCCATTTCTTTGGTAGTATTTTCAGCCCTTGCCACATGCACACTCATTCTCTCTGTGTGTCTTTCAGAACACCTTTTTATCCCTGAGAAATGGGCAAGCACTGCACACTCCTCTCTTCCCCATGGGAGCACGGTTCTAAGCTGATGTAAGCGGTGTGACCTGTTTAAGCTGCCAGGAAGTATTAGTATTTCTTTAAAATGGAAATGGGGAGTGAAGGACGAAAGTAAAGAATTAGACCTTTTCACTTCCCCAGCGAAAAGCGAGTCAGGCGACGTATTTTCCAATGCAGAGAAGCATTTTATGATTTACCCTGTTAGAGAGGATCTGCTCCATTTGGCGACCTTCCTATGCCAGCAGGGGGGAAAAAAGAATTCCTGTGATCTCCAGAACTGTGCAATCCCCACTGGCAGCAGGAGAATCCGCTGACTAAATGCGAGACCTTTTGCAAGGGGGAATAATCTATTTTTTTTTAAAAAAATATTTTGTAGCATCTTCTTAAGCAAGTAAATCCGATTTTGATTAACTGTTAAACAGATCCCTGAGCAAACTGAAGATGAGTTCATTAAAAAGTTGCAAGCACCAGGTAAGAATGTTCTCCGTTTAACATGATATCACATAAAACACCCCTGCTGGGAGGCTCCCGTTTGAGAAAGGCTGGCTTAAGCTAATAAATAAATCGGGTTTTCAGTTTTAAGTCTTTGTTCAATGGAGCTCTGGGTTTTTTTGGTGTGGTTTTTTTAAAAAAGAACAGTAGATCTGTAAGGCAGGAAACAACCCATCACACTCTGACGGTTTCTGTCTTCCTTTGGAAGTATATGTGATAAGGAGCATCATTAAACACACCCCTGCTGTGGCCTGCAGATGTGCCAAGCACTCTCCAAGTAAATACAGAAGCCAAAGATCCATGAGATGTGAATGTGATTTAGGTTTTTGACATGGGGGGGCGAGATTTAGGCCTTCAAACTAGTTTCAAGAGCTTGTATACAATGTGCACTTCATTTCCAAGTATTTGCAGAGAGCGGGAGCCCTGTGGTGGTGGTATCTTCATCAAGAGAAAGAAATTCTTGGCTGAGGAGTTTGATCACTACTCAATACAGGAACAATGATTCAAGTACACGCAAAAGAGCTCTTCACTGAAGGGCATGTTTATTCAGAAAAGGGGGGAAATAGAAGATTTTGAAAGAACAGAGAAGTTTGCATCAACCTTAGTTTCAAAATGATACCGGATATATATTTTTTGGTCTAATTTTTGGGGTTTATGTTGTTATGCATACCCCACTTCCAGGACAAGTGAGATGTTCCAGGGCCAGCATGACATGGATTTAGGGTTGCCAGGTCTTTCTGAGATTGCAGCAGGGTGGGGGGGTGGGGGTGAGCATTCCAGGAGCTGGAAGTGTTGCCTCTGATGTGCCAACATCACTGGAAGTGATGTCACGTGCGGTGCCTGTGTCACCCGGAAGTGATGTAGGCATGTTGGGGGGCGCCCCTCTGGGTTTTGGGGCAAAACTCTATGGTAAAGTCACCCTCAAACTCTGGGTTTTGCTCAAAACCCAGAGCATCACCCCCTGTATGCCCACATCACTTCTGGCTAATGTGGGCATGTCATGAAACATTGTTATTGGGAGGGAATTTCCTCCAGCCAGCCAGCTGGCCAGTAAAACCAGGGGATCTCCTGCCCCCAACTGGAGAATGGCAAGCCTACATGGATTGTCTCCCTTTGGATGCCAGAATCCTGGAGAAGTTTGATGTGTGTAATATTTGCTTTATGAATACAAGTAAAGAACAAGTGGAATCAAGTAGGTTTTCATGTAACAGATCTATTACTACACAATAGACCCTAAGAAAGCAGCCCTGTACACCAAGGAACTTCACTGTCAGTCAACTCAAAGTTTGCTTTCTGCATTGACTTCTCTCTCAGCCCCAAATTTATATGGCTGTTTCCTTATGTGTATATGTATGCATGCAAGGAAGTATGTGAAAAAGCCAATCACACAGTACTGTACGGTTAGTAAGGAATACAATGAAACAGCCTGCCAAACATTGATGAACAGGTCAATAAACTACAGAACTGATTGTTGAAAAACTGGGTCTCTATTTGCAACCAGCAAATAGATGTGAGCTGAACTGAAGGGCTTGTGAGCATTCCTGTTTGACTCTAGTCATTCATCCTACCCACATAAAACATAGGATAAGTGCCTAAGTTAGCAGTGAATCTTAACCCATTGATGGATGTTCCAAGGCAAAGTATCCAAATGGCTGCTATCCTTGGCCATGTACTGTTGCTGGTGACTACAGTGGTGTTTCCGTAAGGTGGAATAGTTCAACATTCTAACCATACAGAACCCTAATATCAGGTTGGACATGTCCAGATATTTCTGGTCCTAAAGACATCATTGGTACATGCCAGTACTTCGGGTCTTAGCCTCTAGGTCTAGATTAGGCTCTTTCTCCTGTCATTGAGTAATCATCTTGGTGGTGTGAGCAGCTGGCCTGTTATGTACAGCAGGCCCAAATAATGGTGCCTCCAAGGCTATTCATCATGATGTGAACTGTAATTCTCATGGCTCTGAATGTCCTGCAGAAAGTATTGACAAAAGCAACAACCTGCATGAAGAGCATCTTGCCCCGCCCCACGGGAAGAGTAAGTGAGCAAAAAAAAAAAATCATCAAGGGAAACTCAGCTGTCTTAATAAGAGCTAGGACATCAAGCTCAGTACAGTGCATATTTTCTGCATATTAAAGATTTCTTCAGATCCAAATCCAGTTAATACTGCTAGTAATATTCCGCTCTAATCGTGACTACAGTTCAGCTGGGGAGGGGGGAGAAGGACTGCTAGGTATTGAATGTTAACTCCTCCAAAATGAATGCCAGCAACTCATACCCAATCTCCATGAGAGGTTAAAACTGGAAGAGAAAAGGTCCAATCTTATTGGTCCTCCTCCTCCTTTCACCTGTTAGAAAAGATAGAAAAGCTCTATTCTGTTGGTTATTTGCAGGATGTGAGCTGACACCCCCCCCCCGATTCTTGCAAACACACAAGAGAGAGAGAGAGAGAGAGAGAGAGAACAGGCTGCTGAAACAGGTTTCTGGTGTAAAGTTACAGCATCTTTCCAAGTCACAATATAAACAAGAGGTTTCGGAAAATCAGCCTCATGATCAGGTTAGTCAGTGTGGGCAGTGAAAATGAACAGTGAAAAACATAACCATCAACAAATATATAAATGATTATTGTAATGTATTGGAAACAGCTTACGTGAATCGTCCCATTTACCTCCTATGTTAAGCTTGAGCCAAATGAAGGCTCCTCTGAACTGACTTGCGATTGGTCGCCCTGTACCAGCAACCAATCAGGACAATGCATAGCCCCGGAGCGGGAAGAACTCTCATTGGACTTTATCCAAGCAACCTCATTGGTTGGTTATTGTAAATAGGTGTGGCTATGTTAGCCCGGGAATGTTTAAAAGGAGCATAGCTCCCAATGTTAAACTGCTCTGGTTATCAATGCGTTTAGGTGTTTGTTCGTTACTTCAAATAAAGCTGAATCACTTGCTGAAATCACTCTCCGATCCTTTGTTAGCGGCAATCTAACAATTATGAAAAGAAATAAGGAGCATTTGTTCATCACTACACAGGAGCAGACAAGACAGTGAGAGGGATTGTTCATTTTACCTCTCTGATCATTGAAGTGTATGAATGGTATTTGGGAAACTACAAGTGGAAACCATGATGAGCTTGTTCACCTCTTGCAAGTTATCTGCCTGATGGTCAGAGGTTACAGTGGTTCTGTGGTTTTGAATGTAGGCAATTCTTAATGAAATCTGCTAAAACAAAATGCGGTAAAGTTATTTAGGCACAACACCAATAGTTTATGACCGTGTCCTTGTACTCAGGGGTCATTTCGTAGAAAAAGAGCTCGGGGAACTCATTAGCATAAATCATTAGCATATGCCACACCCCCTGACATTAGGGGCCCGGCGGTGGACCTGCAAGGCCAGGGGGAGTGCGAGGAAGCCTCGCCAAGGCCCTCCCTGGCCCCAGGCAGGCAGGGGTTGGGAGAGTCGGGGAGGAAGCAACTTACCCTCCCTCTTCTCCTGCCTCCTCCTGGCTGAATGAGGGCTGGAAGCGGGGCAGCAGGGGGCGGGGCTTCGTCATGTGCCCCACCCCCCTGCACCTCACCCAGGGGAACTGCGTTCCCCCGCGTTCCCCCCCCGAAATGACCTTTGCTTGTACTACCAAGTTTACAACATGCACTCCCAATCGTGGCCTCACTCATCAACCATATTGTGCCACATTGTTTTGCTGCTGGGAACAGGGCTGACCCCACTCAGCAGGTAGATCTGGCAGAGACAAATGGGTTTCTAAAACCAAACTGGAAACCAAAGGGCATTATTCTATGTCTAATACTAATTCTAATGTCTAATGCTCACCCCTTATTTTGTATCCAAGCTCTGCCCAAACCTCAAAGCTGTCTCTCATGGTGGTTTCCAAATCTGTAGGCACTGAAACTTCTCCCATGCCCCATTTCTTTTTTGGAGCCCTAATGCCCTGACCAGCATGGTCTAGGCTACCCTGATCATCTTGGAAGCTAAGCAGGGTTGCCCCAGTTAGTACTTGGATGGGAGACCACCAAAGACATCCAGGTTCGCTATACAGAGGCAGACGATGGCAAAAGACCTCTGTTTGTCTCTTCCCTTGAATATCCTATGGGGTTTCCATAAGTCAGCTGCAACCTGAGGGCACTTTCCATTACTACCAATGCAGAAGAAAGCTTTCTGGCCCACCACCAACTGAAGCACTTACCCTACAGTCACATGGGATTAATAATAAACACCCTATCTCTGTTTCCACAAGTCAATCCAAATCTGAACATCTTGGAAAGGGCTTTTTTTTCCTCTCTGGTTTAGTTGATGGCCCTGTTTTCTTTCTCCAGGGCAAAATGCTGCAGAGGATTTGGGTGGGAAAGTATATGTGTGGGGGAAGGTGTTTTAGTCCCATGCTGGAACAAGAAAATCGTCTTTTAATATCTAACCCGAATCCTGGCAAGCAAACATCTTACATTGGTGTTGCAAGTGATGTTAGCTGCCCATCGCGTTTAAGTGCCACCATGCCATTGTTTGTGCTGGCAAGAGGAAAACTGAAAGAGAATACCAAGGGGAAAAGTTGGAGGGGTGTGCCTCTTCAAGAATATATTCCACATATTGATAACCAAAATCTCACTCAGAGAGAATGTATATGGGGACTCAGATTGAGCAAGAGCTGTGTATAAAAAACACTGAGGTAGCTCAGGCTAAGAGATAGCAACTGGATCAAGGTCACCAGGGATCTCCTTGGCTAAGAGATTTGAACTCAGTCCCTAGTCTGTGGGTTGACTGGTTTTATATTTTGGCTGTTCCACCATCAAACTCACAGTGACATGCACAGGGTTCACAAGGTGATCTCCTATCCAGATGTGGCTCAGAAACACCAGGTTTGCTACATCACATGCCCATCAACCATACTATGGGATCCTGCCCAGTACATCTTACTGGTTTTCTATTACTGCCTTTGTTAATACATCCTTTAGTTGTCAGGAATCAATCTATCCCACACACAAAGTCTCCTAGTTCCTTACCTGAACCCTAAACCTTTGGCTTCCCCAAATCTTGGAAATCCAACTACCTCCTTAACCAGATGGGGCTCTTTTGCTGTGGGAGGGGAGAAGTTGGAGGATTTGGGGCAGTCATACTTTATGTCTGCTCATACCTGAGGGTGGGTCATTGGGGGGCAAGATGTTCCCTTTGGTCTGTGCCTGACCATTAAAGGGGCTGCTTGGAGTCTAAACTTTTGGTTAGTGTAGCAAGAAAGAATGCTCTGGCTAACTGCAATAAGTAACCATTACTCCAATTTATGAATTAGGTTCCAACAAGTCAGGAAACACCAGCCTAGTAACTAATGAATGGTAGGTTGAATAGATTCTTCTCCATCACTTGGGAAAGGTAACCTTTGCTCATACAACCTAATGTTAATTATCCCCCCCCAAAAAACCCCCAACCTTTGCATGGCTACTAACTTCTAGTCTTATGCTTGCTTACTCAGAGGTATGCCCCAATGTGTTCAATGGACTTCCTTTCAAATAAGTACGCAGAGGATTACAGCCTTCCTGTGATATGGTCTGAGTCTGCTAAAGACCTCCAGTTGGCTTTTTATCTTCATCCTGTTAAATGGGTTTTCTTTAAACAACCCCATCTAACTAGCCTCAGAAACAGGTATAAATTAATCATTGTTCTTGGCTTTTCTTCTTTGTAAACAAAAGGTTTTAATTATACAGGTCCATGGACATCCTGTTTACTTCATAATTACAGCTAAATGGCACTTGTCCCAAATGCAGCTCTTTCCTTTTCTTTCCCTTCTGAAGGATTTAACAATGCATTCCCTCAGACATGCATTATCTTTGCTTGGAGTCTACAGAATGGATCAAATCCCACTTGTGCTTAATAGAGTATGGTTTGCCAGTTTTTCCAGTGCAGGAGCCAAGATTGTACTCTCTATTAATGACTAAAATGCTGGTCCCTGTAGCAAGGCAAATTTGTTTTTGGCATGTACCAGTCTGTTGATGCCCACACCACCTGTTTATCATAAATTATCATGTTGAAAATAGATATATATCTATCTGTGAGAAAAAGCAATGAGGAAGCCAAAATGGATTTTCCTTGAATAGGCCATTAAGTTTACGTACTGTTTCAAAATATGTATTATTGTCATGTATTTGTTATATACTAGCTTAATTTGAGCCATTAAGATAAGGCCCATCTTACGGGCTATTGGTAGTTGTGACCAGATGTTTGTCTGAGGCAACAACATATAGTGATCAAAGTTGTATATAAGCACAAATGCCCCCAAGTGACTATCAAGGCAGCAACATACGGTGAACAAGGCTCTCTATATCCATACACACAAATAACCATGATGGTAGCACAGCCATATGTCAGCTCGTCAATATGGATGTGAGAACTCATCCTAAAGTCCTACCCAGAAGTTTGGGAAACACCACTCAAAAGGAAAGTACCAAATTTACACATTACTGTACCTTGGTTCTCTTACCTTGCTCACCTGTTTGAATCCTGCATACTCCTGAAGAGTCAACATGATGGACACAAGCCCTCTGATGAACTAAATTTCATCGTGAATTCTGGGCGGTTCATGATTCACAAGGCAATATTCATGAGCTGAAGAACTGCCATGAACTTCCACAAATTTTGATGCATTTTGTGGTGGTTCGTATAGAGCAGAAAGCAGTGGTTTATCCTTGCTTTCTGCTCTTCATGAAAAACAGCTGAGCAACAGGGAGCTCCCCACCACGGACCACAAACTGAACCACAAAAATGTGGTTTGTGTTCATCCCTAGTAAACATATCTGAAGATGGTAGCTTCTACGGATAGCTCACTTTTCAGGATCACTGCCCATGTCTTTCTCCTCATGCCAGAACCTGTTCTCACTCTTGGAATTTTCATGCTAGCTTGTAATTTTGGTATTATTTACTTTTTTATTGCAAGGCCTTCTTGTTATGCCACTGGGTTGTTCCTCATCCTCCACTGCCTGGTACCACAGTGAAAGATTTCCCCAGCAGGCCTTTTCCTTCCCTTCTGGTATCTCTACTCCAGTACACCTGCCTGTTGTGTGTTATTTCCCCCCCCTTTCAGGAGATGCTTTTGTATTTCCATTGCTCTTTTACAAAACAGCATCCGCTCTGGTCTTAAGGTGCCTTTTGTATCTCCCACCTCTGGCCCTGAGATGTGTGCCCTTTGATTGAAAGGCAGCACTGCATGAAGCAGTCAACAAAACAGACTCAAGCTGCGCTTTGGCGTGGTGTGAGCAGGTAGGCCAAATCCATCACATCTATTGTCCTGACAGCCAGGATGGGGAAGTGAAGAGAGCATTCTTCCTATTTGTGTTTTGAATGCACTGAGATGTGGTTCTGAGATTGAGGCCAAGCCAGCTGAATGCACTATAGGCATAAAATAGAAAGCTTCCTTTTACTCCATGAGCAACAAGGTAAATTGGGACATTAAATTGCTCTCGAGCTTTCTCATATACATTCCTTTTTCACACACACACACCCCAATTCATTTTGATCAAATGCTTGGCTAATAATATACTAAGCTATCATGTAGGGTGATGCTACAGTCTCTCCCCCCCCCCAATATCTGTGCTGAATGAGTATTGAAATGCATCAGCATTCGGGTTGGATACTGCTGCTCAGGGGAGAAAAACAGCTCTGAAAATTCTGACAGTTCTACTTGAATATGCTGTGCTGTTATAGCCTCATCTTCAGCATGTAGCACAATGATGTGGTCAAGCTTTAAGGGGATCGTCTAGGACAGTGATTCCCGGTGTGGTGCCCACAGGAGCCACAGTGCCTCTTGGATGTTTGCTGCCACCCACTTCTTTCTTGAAGCAAAGAGCCAATTACGACTTTGCTCCCTTTCACTGGAGCTGGAGGTGCTTCAGAAGAACCCGGGGGGCTTCAGTTTTGCGTCGAAAGGAAGTACCCGTATGGAAACAGCTGTTGTCAGCATAAGAGAATGCTTTATTTGGAACTTCCCAGGTTTCTCTGGATTGTTTCCATTTGAATCCAGAATTTTGATGTTTGACTTGGCAGGTGTGACTGCTTTGGTTCTGTGTGCCTTCTGAATTTTGACGTTGTTCAGCATGGGCTATCGGGTTTGACATTAGTTCTTTGTGGATTCTCTGGTTTGACATTAGTTCTGTTTGGCTACAGTTGGTGTCTTTGCCTTGAAGGAATCATGGCATTTCACCTCATAGGAAACAATGGAGACCAAAATGGTTTGGGGCACCTGGTTCAGGGTTCCTTACCGCCCAATCCCCTTCAAACATGGGGAGGGGTCTTTAGAAGAGAAGGTGGACTTGGTTTCCTAACATTTGGTGCCATTTGCTCTAAAAACTCCTGCTGCAGACCCATATAAAGATTTGCTTTTTCTCCAATGCTTGGCTAATCTGGAATTCTCCCCCCCCCAAAAAAAAAACAAACAAACACAAGCTTAAACTGGTACTGGGGATATAGTACCATTGCCAACCCCAAATCCCCTCTACTTCATGGGTTCCCAAGAAAAATGCTTGGCTTCATGTGGAGGTCTGAAGTGGTATGGAAACTAGGCTAAATTGCCTGTCCCCTCTTACAGTGAAAGTACCCTTGCATTATGTTGTCGAAGGCTTTTACGGCCGGAGTTCATTAGTTGTAGATTTTCCATGGCCATACAGCCCAGAAAATCTATAGCAACTAATACCCTTGCATTATCAGGATCGAACCCAATATAATTTTGGAATTCCAGAACTGAGGGAAATTTGAGGAACAGCTATCTATGATACCTCCCCATCCTGTAAGCCATTTCCTCCTTCATTTCCTTCCAACACCTAATATTCTCAGCTCCTGAACAAGGATCAATTGTACTCTGAACAATTTATGCACAGTAAAGTTACCCATTCACACTTCAAAATATAGTCTTCCATTTGGATTATTTGGTGTTTGTCTCAAAGATACATACATTCATAGCCAAGGGAATCAAAGATACATTGCCTATGGAACACCAAATATTACTACAATATTGTACAATTCAAGCTGTTGTTTACGAGGGAGAGAAATGTTACTGTCAGGATGAAGTACATCTTCCAATGTTAAATTAACAGCGTGAGGTGATAAATATCACCCATAATTTATTTAGACTAACTTTGACCCTTGAACAGATAGAAGAATCATCAGATGGCTACATCTTCAGTAACTCGAGACATTTCTGAACCCGAAGTTGTCCACCTATCAGTTGGAGACTTAGGAATTTACTAACCTCAGTCTGTTAGAACACCTGGGAACCAGGCCCATCTCCAAATATCATAGCAGAAGAACGGGCAACATGCCTTGCTGTGGCTTATTTTCCCCCTTTACAAGAAGGAGGGAATTAACCATGCATGTGAAATTCTTCTCAACTGATTTTCTCCTCAGATATGAGGTAATGAGCTTGACATTCAAATCAAATTCAAATCAACATGGATAAAGACTGTTAAAAAAAAAACCCTGACAGAGTGATCAAGGTTGATCTGTTACGTTATTCGAATATAATACATCCTGCTGGCATAGGTATGTTCCTGGTTGCCACTTGGAATCATTTTCCCCAGTCTGCAGATTTATGACAATATATAAAAAGGAGAGGATACATTTCATATATGTATAGCCTGACACATTTTCAGATACATTCCAGACTGCCACTGCAAACTCCCCCTCTCACAGAGATCTAAATTACCTGGGTTTTATTTCCAGAGTGGAACTGATGCATTAGAAACCCTCTATATTCCCTCCCCCCGAACAGAGTACTGTGTTGTGCAGTTTGCTACATATTTACTTCACTCGCATGATTTCCCCACCATTATTACCAATGCTCATACTCACCTTGGGGGGGGGAACCCCTGAAAAAGTAACCTTGCACTTATGTATGTTTAATTCACCATTCTTTTCTTGTGGATGTGTAGTGTTTTACCAGAAGTTATCAAAGGCAAGAAGCAATCTCCTCTAAGGAAACTTGGGGAGTGGGGTGCAAGCCAAGGTGGAAATTATAGGTAGAAATGATTTTCAGCTAGCATCTTTTTATCTGTGCCTGGGTACTATTGAAAGCCAAGTGAAAATGTTGGACGACTGTGCTGATGGCTCCCCAGCTTACTCACCGCCATTAGTAAAGCTGCGCACATTTCTCCAGCTGAATCATATGACATTAGAGTGCATGTCAGAGATTGCACACAGCTCCTGCTTCTTCTTTTTTTTTAAAAAAAAGAGCAACAGAGCACAAGCTGCGCCAAATGTTCTCTCATTTTGATATTTGCTTCAGAAGTAGCACATTCAATGGAGCCGAACAGATTACTGAAAAATACTCATTGCACCTAACATCTGTGTTTCTATTTGGCTGCTATTTGATGCCCTTTTGTTCCCCTTAGCGGCTGTTGCTTCTCAAAAACCATCTTCTTTCTTCTCTGCTCTCACATTCCTTGGCTCCATAGGCTCACACTGCCTGACTAGGAGTGGAGTCCCACATGGTTTTAGTTATCTGCATCCGTCATTGGGTGTCCCGATACTATTAATCACGTGGGTCACCGGAGTCCCTAGAATGACCTGGCAGGGTGGGCAGATGAGGGCCAAGATTCAGAAGGCAAAGAAAATCAAGGCACCTTCTCCCACAACGACCAGCACTGAAACAATGCAGCTGTGTTTCCAGGTGCTCGAAACAATTATCCTCAAAGAGGAGGTTCTTTTTGAGACTTCCAAAAAGGAACAGGTAAGAAGCTTCATCTCAGCTCTAAGCTGAACCATTTTTGAGATGGCTTCTCAACAGTCCTTGGAATAATTGGGCAGTGTTCGAGACGGAACCTGAGATGGAAATGTCTACTTGTCTGTATTCACCAATAGAAGATTCTCCCTCCAGCAAAAGTGGCTGGGGGTGGGGGAGCTCTGCTTCACCCTTGGTAGGTTTGTATATGTCTGATACAGTTCTCTGCTATTTTGCTCATAGCTTTTTCTCAGGCGATACACAGAGAGAGAGAGAGAGAGAGCTACTCGTGGATACGCAGAAAGAGAGAGAGAGAGAGAGAGAGAGAGAGAGAGAGAGAGAGAGAGAGAGAGAGAGAGAACCACGGCTGAAAACAGGAGAACATGCCGAAGAAACAGGGGCATCTAATTGCTCCCTTTCTTGGAGGTGAATTGTCCCATTTTCCTCCAGGATTAATACAAACTGACATGAGCATTACAATTCAAATCATCAGCCAGAAAATGTAAAAAGACAGCTTTTCTGAAAAGCGAACCACCAGTATTTTTAGAATAAAAAAGGGAAAGAACCAATAACCCTCAAGTATAGCATTAACCTCTGCTTTACAAGGAGGAAGGAGGGGGGGGGGAAGACGCTATGAGCAAGAGTGAGAGAGATAAAATAGCTGGATGTAAAATTCAAAGGAAGAAAATGTAGTGCTTGCAGTGCTAGAGGAACACTCTTTAACATTTGTGATATTTGGTACTGTGCTAAGTAATGTGCTGGTTTAGCAAGAAATAGTCAATGCTGTTGATTTCATTTGTAAATAAATAATATTTTTAATTTGTTGCAGAACTGTTGCCTAATCAAGCCAAGTTTCCTATTGGCTAGTTGGCACATTTAAGTAGGCTTCATTGCCTGGTCCTGGATGGGAATTCTCCTTCCTCCAGCCCTCAAGAAATTGAGGAGCAGGAGAAAAAAATGGCCTCCATAATGATACTCTAGCAATTTCTCCTAGTATCTATGGTCTTCACCATAAAGATTTGGGGAGACTCCTAGATCATCACTCTCCAAACTCACCCTCCCCAGGCAACATCTCCCTAATCTTCCAGCATTTGCCTAGTCAGTGTTGGGAGCTCTACACTTGACAATAGTTCAGTTTTGAATTACGGTCTGAAAGGACATGAAACTAAACAGGTCCAGGACTTATCAGTGCCCAAATGGTAACTCTGTGGAAGTCATTTTGACTTTCATGGTGGAAGAAAAGTGTCTAAGCATATGAATTAAACCGAATCCCCATTTGTGCCATGGAAGCTTGCTGGGTGACCTTGGGCCAGTCACATACTCTCAACCTAACCTACCTCACAGGGTTGTTGTGAGGATGAAACAGAGGAGAGAATTATGTAAGCTGCTTTGGGTCCCCATTGGGATGAAAGACAGGATATAAATAAAGTTAACAACATAAATAAAAATTAAAAGGATGCCCAGCAAACAATTTCGATCTGTATCTCTTTCCAAGGTTACATGGTAGCTCCTGTTATCATTGTAGCTTCTTCAGAACAGTTTTTTAAAAGTTTTTTTAACTTAATCCCTACACTTGAATTTTCAAACAAATCTGAAAAAGTGTGCATCATGACTCACCAAGCCTGCAGTCAACCTGTTATTTTGCTGCTAATGTGAAATGTCTCCGCCGTTTCTATTTATTGTAAATTATATCTGCCAGGAAAGGGCAAGTCCCTGCGATAATTATTCAGCCTGATAAGAGGAATCAACCCTCACCACACTGCGAATGAATGACAGAAGACTCCAGTTCATTTACTTGTTGAAATCCATTATCTGCTCTCTTTCATATGAATCCTCTTAATAGGACTTTATTTTTGATCGGGATGCGGGGCATTTCATTATCCGTCACTCCGGTGAACTGATGCTCTAAAATGGCACTCTGTACGCATCTGGCGTCGCTAGATGGCTGCGAAATTAAGTGGCCATCCAGGCAAATGGTGATGAAATATCACTCTGCAAAATAAAGAGGTCATCAGTGACAAGCAATAAGAGATTGAGGAAGAAACCTGTGCTGTATGATAGCTAAAGGGTCGCATTCATCAGAAGGGGAAAGCACTGAGTCATGCTTCTGTGAGTCTTGAAATTCCAGGTGGGCTTGCCTCTTACCATTGTTTCCAAGGCTCTGCTGCGGACAGGGAAGTGGGAATGCAACAAGGGCTATATTTTCCAGGTAAAGAGTGCCATCGCACAATGCTCCAGGGCACATGTGATTATCCCACATGCAGATCTGTATGTTTGGCTAACTAATCCCTTTGCAGGTATTATGTTTGAATGCCCATATGTGGATAATGTGCTGCACATGATCCTTCTGATACATACAATTGCCATTTTGTCTGAAGGGGCAACATGTACATTTTTAGGCACCATACACATGTACGAGATCCCTGGAAAATCAGGGTTGCAGTCCATATGTTCCAAAGCTGGTATATGGTCCCTTTGGACAAAATAGTAATTATGTGTGTTGAGAGGACTGTGTGTAATGTACTCTCTACTTTTATCTGTCTGTCTGTCTTTCTGTCCAAACATTTATATCCCACCTTTTTTCATGGTTCAAGATGGTTTACAATTATAGTTTAAAAATTCAATTAAAACCAAAATAAAATGAAAAACTCAAGATCTCTCTCTCCATCCCTAACAGATACCTGCTATTCAACCTCAAAGGCCCTGGCAAATAAGCAAGCCTTGCAGATTGCCTTCAAATGAAACCCCTGAAAAGGTCTATATGTAGGAAGACCAGGTTCTCCATTGTAGCAGAAGACCTCCCATAGTCCCTATTCCTTGCTCTCTGTTCCTCTGATGGCTGGTGGGAGGGAATGTTTTTAAATGGCGCAACGTCACTTCTGCTGAATGCCTGGACATGGGTGCTGCATCGCCACCATGATAATGATGTGGTGTTCTAGCATTTGGGCAACAGTCTATGGTAAAACCATCAGCTGGCCATCCTAGCTTTACTGATTCCCAGTGACTATTGCTTTAAGCATTTACAGGGGTCTGCACAGTAGGTAGGCATGTTGAAGGCATTACATCTTTTCTGCTTAGTACACAGCCAGTGTGGTATAATGGTTAGAGCAGCAGACTAGGGCTCGGGAAAACCTGAGTGAAGTAGGTTTTGCTTTTTCAACCCAGCCTGCTTGTTGATAGGGAAAAAATGGAGGGCTGAATCATTTATGTTTCCTAGAGGAAGGATGGGAGATACAAATGTAAGAGATAAAGGAGGGGAGAGAGGTGCTTGACAAATGTTAATACAATTATTAGGAGATGGAAAAAGCTAACCTTAACAAACAACCTTTTAATGCTTTGTTTTTTGTTATTTTTATTTTGTAAGCTGCCTTGCGCAGGTTCCTGGAGAGGCAGCATATTCCTCCCCCCCTACATAAATATGTAGAAAAAAAATGACTATCCTCGGCTGTGATCCAATAAAACATACATGCAGTCTCTGTATGAAGAAACCTGATTTTCTTTTTTCTTTTTTTTTTAAAGAGAGGCTCGTAATCAGCAGCTGAATCAAAATTATTTCCAACATACTCTTTACAAAAACACCCTTCAGTTCAAAAGGCTGAGCTGCATGAAGGATACATCACTTTCATGTGTTTCTGTCTCTCTTCCCCCTTCCTTTTGCACACAGTGGCAAGACACATGTACAATTAAAGCATGGAAACCAGTACTGGGCATTGATGCAGCAGCCCATATGTTTCAGATCTATTTGTAGAGCAAGTTTCTAGCCCCTTTGACTTGGAAGAAAAGCTGGGGAATAACACAGGCAATGGCTGGTGGGATCTCAGGCAGTATGGAAAAGTCAGAGAGAAGGGCTTTCGAAGGATGGGCCTTCAGTGCTCCATTTTGTCCTCCCCATGGTAAACACCAGGGGTCATTTCCTGCAGGAGCACACAGGAGCGGAGCTCCGGCAGTAAAGAGCCCAGGGGGCGGGCACATGCAACAAGCCCCACCCCCTGCTCCCAGCAGCCCTCAGTCAGAGCAAGAAGCAGCCAGATAAGTTGCAGAGCTCCCCCTGGCCCCCCGGTCCAAAACAGTCCAGTGGCACCAAGTTTTAATGAGGTACAAGCTCTCCCTCCTCTGTGAGGACAGATCCGCACGTTCCCCCACCCCGCAATAGCTAGCAATCCAAAACAGTCCAGTGGAGCCTGAGCGGTGGGTGTTGCCTTCTGACATACTTCTGGTGATGTCAGGGGGTGTGGCATATGCAAATGAGTCATGCAAATGAGTTATGCAAATGAGCTCCTGCCCCTCTTTTTCTATTAAATGACCCCTGGTAAACACAGAAATCAGTTCATCCCCTGAATTCCAATAATCTACTGTTTCTTAGGTGTAATATTGCAATGTGTAGTCTCTACCATCCAAGGGGGAGGGGGCTGACAGCAAGCATTTCTTTCCCAAGAACCTTCCTTCCAGCAAACTGCAACACTCTTGTTTCTCCCCGGCATCATTTTAGTCTGGAAGCAAAACACACACACACACACACACAAAGAAACAAGGAACAATGAGCTAAAGCAGGAGACTCGGACGAATCCCATGGCTGTGTTTATCTGTTAACACAATTAAAGAAAGCAATATGAGATGCTGATAACAAGGTGCTTAGCTGGGTAGCCTTGGGCGGCAGAAACACGCTTGCTTAGAAAGAACATGGCCTCCTTTCAGCAGCGGTGTTTATAATGCATTTGGCAAACCCAACAGGATCCTGAAACTGCTTTTTTTGGGGGGATTGTTTTGTTTTGTTTTTGAACAGCAAACAGAGTGAACATAGTTTTTGCATTTTTGTTTGTAGTTCTGGAAAAGCTACACTAGTTCCAGGGGCTTTGCAGTCAGGAAGGGGTCATGGCTCAGTGGTAGAACATCTGACTTTCATGCAGAAGATCCCTGGTTCAGTTCCTATCATCTCCAGTTAAGGATAAGGTCATAAGTGATGTGAAGGACCTCTGGCTCAGTGGTTCAGCATCTGCTTTGCATGCAGAAGGTCCCAGGTGTGATCTCTGGCATCTCCAGTTAAGGACAAGGTCACAGGTGATGTGAAAGACCTCTGTCTGAGACTAGGGAGCCATTTCCAGTCTGAGTAGACAAACCTGATTTTGATAGCCCAACTGTCTGACTCAGTATAAGGTAGATTCATGTGTTTCAAATAGCCTGGAGTTCTGCGATGGCTGATTGACTTAAAATGTAGGTGGTAAAAGAGGATCTCTGTTAGTCATCTGGCTTTATTTTATGCTAGTTTAAGCTAGTAAGTAAGAGTGCAAGGCAAAATGACACTCACAGATTTACAGGAGGCTTGAGTTCTTCCATTTAGAGTCATGGATTGGAATCTTCTGATCAGCTCAAAGATCTGAGTTAGGCTATCACTCCACTGCAAGCTGACATCAGTTTGGCACCAGTTCCTATTCTGGTTTCCCCCAAAGAATCCTGGGAATTGTAGTCTGCTGAGGGTACTGAGGTTTTGTTTTGTTTTTTAAAATTAGATTTACAGATCTCTTGGGAGAGGGACTTTCTGATAAAAACAGACGAACACTACAAATCCTAAACAGAATTCCACACATTCTTCCAGTAAACACATTCTTCCAATCTCATTGACTTAAATGGATTTAGGATGGCACTGCATGTCTTCAAAGCAGAGATGCCCTCTGACTTTCAGATCCCCACTCCCTACTGAGTGCCACAAACAAAGGCCATACTTGGCCAAATATAGGAACATAATTTTGGGTTGCCAATTCTGTACTGAGCCTCAAAACAAAAACCTGAAGGAAGAGACCACTGTGCCTTATTCCATTCTCCTCAGCTTCCCACGGCCACCACTGAGACTGCTGATTAGAACTAGACAGTTTTGTCTCGACCAATAATGCTTCAGTAGCCTTTGGATTTTAGAGGGGAGAAAATATTTCACTTCTGCCTGCAAGTGTAGATCATCCAGGTGTGTCCCTATAGGATTGTAAAGCCCCTGGTGGGGATGGGGGATTCCCCACCCCTAGGTCCAATTGCCTGCCACCACTTGGAATGGTGGTGGTAGAAGTTTGGTTGTTGTTGTGGTGGTTGTTTTTAATTAAGCCTCATGTACTTACTGGAAGTTCTTGCCAGAAGTGACAAAGTGATTGCCAGCAATTCCTAGAGCTACCATTTGTTACTTCCAGTAAGGACTTCCGGTAAGTACATGAGGCTACGTGAAAAAAAAAATCTCCTGTGATGCTGTGCCCCTGACCCTCCTGCCAGTTGCCAGGCACTACCTGAAAATCCTTGGCCTATCAGATAATTCTGAAGTCCATATGATTCATGGTGAAAGATCCACTAAACCTGGGATAGCCGACGTGTATGTTTTCCTAAAGAACTGTAGTTGTAGAGAAGAAGAAGAAGAAGAAGAAGAGGAGGAGGAGGAGGAGGAGATTGGATTTATACCCCACCCTTCACTACCCAAAGGTGTCTCAGAGTGGCTTACAAACTCCTTTCCCTTCCCCTCCCCACAACAGACACCCTGTGAGGTAGGTGGGGCTGAGAGAACTCTTGACAGAAACTGCTCTTTTTCAACAACAGCTGTGCCAGAGTTATGGCTCGCCCAAGGTCATCCAGCCAGGTGCAAGTGGAGGAGTGGGGAATAAAACCCAGTTCTCCCAGATTAGAGTCCGTGCACTTAACCACTATGCCAAACTGGCTCTAGGTTAAACAGATTGCATTGTGGTTCCCTGGGGGTCTCTTTGCCATCTCAGTCTGTCAGAGGACATCTGGCATGGAAAGGTGCAAATGTCTTCCTGTCACAAAATCTGGTCCTTTGCTTATTGTCCTTGGGCACTTTCTTGGCCTTCCTATGGTCTCTGATGAAGAAGAGGAAGTTCTTAGCAACTTAGGTCCTCTTCCTCTATCCTGTGTTGAACCTTACGACCATTTCCAGTTGTTCTATACTGGCTACACCTTCCTGGCTGATGCCCTCCCTAATTTAAATAGGGGCTTGGAGGCTTGATCTATACCTGCTACGTAATCTTATGCAGAGTTCTTGTAGTCTAGCCTCCACTGAAATGTATGGATTTACTGAGTAATTCTGCATAGGCTTGCACTGGGTTTCTGCATGCCACTGAGGTATTGTGATCACCATGGCAATGACAGCATCCCAGCTAGTGCCCCACTCCTTCTCAGTCTCACTGCCAAAGTCTTTCACAGTTGTTGAAGCCTCTCTGGTTGTGCCATACATAGGACTTCCCAGAAAGGTTCTTGAGGGTTTCTTGGATTGTACCCACCACCAACCCCTTCATCTATCTACATACATCACAAGCATCACGTATAGCATTGTGGACTCTCCCTTCCAATGTCAATGCAAGCTCACTAATATCCATGTGACTATGCAATTCTATAAGAGCTTACTTGGGAGCCATCCCATTGATCTCAGTGGAATTTACTTGTGCTGTCAGGAATATGTGAGAATGTCCCCTGGGTTAATCTGCAAATTTCCATATGCCCATATCTTCCTCTTGCAGTATGCAGCTGGTGGCCACCTAGAAGTGAAATTCTTTTGACCATAACTGGCAATAAGCTCCTCCATCACAGAAAGAGCTCAAACCTGGGGGGGGGGGAATGCTATTTAACCTTCTCTGTTCTCCTGTCCTACATATTAAAGAAGAAAGGTAAAGGTTAAATTTTCCCGTTTAGCTTTACGTGTTGCTTTTGTTTGTTTTCTCGGATTACAATTTGTCTGCCTTTCTAGTTCAAGTAATTCGTGAGGCTATGGGCGCTTAACGTTAATTACAGGAAATAATTGGGGCTAGCAGTTTTGAATTAAAAGTGGTGTGAAGGAGTGAGCTGTTGTATTTTTCAAAGAGGCTGTCCGCATCACCGAGGGATGTGCTCTACTAAATCAATGGTGGCACAGTTCAGCTATGAGCTCTTTAAGCTTTTCTGCCTGCAGCTATTCTGCATATTTTCTAACAACTTATATTTCTAATGACTGGATTGTCATTTCAGAAATGTCCATTAAAACTCACAATCAGCACTGAGCGCAGCGAAAGCTGTTCTCATAATTTGCTCCAATTGTACTTCTCCACTCAAATCTTCATCTATCAATGGTTAACCTTTCTAGCATGTAAAACCAAATTGAAACCATGGTGATAAATATTAGGGAGGGTTTCAAAATTCTCCTTGTCTGGATTTCTCTCCAGGCTATGGAATCCTGAATTACCTTGTTTCCAAAATGGAAGCAATGCAGTAGGAGTTTGCTATTCTGTCTTTTAGAAATTATATCTGAAATGTGTACATAACGAGTTGGATCCACTCAGCTTTTAAACTATTATTTTGCCCAGTTCTTCTCTTTACTACGGTCCTTTGAGCTCCATATTGGTTTTTTCATTGTGATTCCATGACTGCCTGCATAACACTTTTGGTGGTCAAAGGGGACTACCACCTCCCTTTTAAAGCTGATTGGATCTGACCCAAGGCTGTGCATGAGTAACTGCAGTTGAGTTTCTGCTCTTTACCCCTAAACCATACTGCAACTCCAGCTGGCTTAAAGGTATGCTAAAAGCAATGGGAGGGCAGAGAGGTTGCCTACTGGGAAGTCTGGGCAGTAAGCACAGTTTAAAGAGCAATGGGCCCCTGGGCTTGCAGGTCGGCTCCAGCTGACTTTATTAGGGATGCATGCTTATTTATATTTATTTATTATATATTAATTTAATTTATACCCCGCCTTCCCCGGGTGCAGGCTCAGGGCGGCTTACATAATTGGTCTATAATAACCATTAATTCACATTAAAACTGGCTGAAAATAACTTTTCATCACCAGCAGAAAGGAATGCTGGGACAGAGACCACCCAATGAGAAGTCAAAGTAAATATCAGAAGGAGTCATGAGAGTTGAGAAAAGAGAGGCACTCTCCCAGTTTAAACCATGGAAACCCAACGCTCCTTCCTAGCATTTCCCACACAAAGAATGCCTTTGCACATCATAGAATCATAGAGTTGGAAAGGGCCATACAGGCCATCTAGTCCAATCCCCTGCTCAATGCAGGATCAGCCTAGAGTATCCCTGACAAGTGTTTGTCCAGCTGCTGCTTAAAGACGGCCATTGAGGGGGAGCTCACTACCCCCCTAGGCAACTGATTCCACATCCACCAAACAAAGGCCATTGCTCAGAGCTTTTAGATTGTATGTCATTGGCTTGTCCTGGATTCCCCTATCCCTGATCCCACAAAGAACTGGAAATTGTAGCTGAGGGTACTCATCAAAATTTGTTTCAATTGGCCAAAGATTAATAAGCGGTGAGACAAAATCTGATGCCTGATTACCATCTTGATGACTGATGGCAAGCTGGGCAAGCATACAGATATGACATGTGGCCTCATATATATTTTTTGTCCAGTCAGTTGTGTTTTATATGGTGGAACCTTCCAGTATTGTGATTGGCCCTACTACCTTTACAGCCATATGGTGGTGATGCCTACTACCCTTTCTCAGAAACTGTCATATGTCCTCAGGGATAATAAGTTTATGGACCCATAGCCTAGGCTGCTGATGTGAGATATGAAAGATCCCAAATTCTAATCCTTTACAAATTATTAACATATAATCAGCACCATGGACAGGGGAAGCACAGCTTGAACACATGACGCTGCCCTATACTGAATCAGACCATTGGGCCATCAGGGTCAGAATTGTCCACTCAGACTGGCAGCGGCTCTCCAGGATCTCAAGCTGAGGTCTTTTACATCACCTACTGCCTGATTCAAAGAAGAAGAGGAAGAGGAGGAGGAGGAGATTGGATTTATACCCCGCCCTTCACTCTGAGTCTCAGAGCTGTTTACAAACTCCTTTCCCTTCCCCTCCCCACAACAGACACCCTGTGAGGTAGGTGGGGCTGAGAGAGCTCTGTCAGAACTGCTGGTGAGAGACCAGCTCTGACAGAACTATGGCTTGCCCAAGGTCATACAGCATCAGCAAGTGGAGGAATGGGGAATCAAACCCGGGTCTCCCGGATTAGAGTCCACGGACTTAAGCACTACACCAAATTGGTGTTGCTGAGGACTGAACCTTGGACCTTCTGCATGCCAAGTAGATGATCTTCCACTGATCCACAGCCTCTCTCCATAATCCTACCCTGTTTCATCCAACCCTTACTGTTCACATCTAATCTATCCATCACTGGTTCTCAGCCATGGTGCCTTCAGAAATTCCTCATCCCTCAGCTCAGCCTACTTCACAGCTACTGAGTCAAACTCTGGACAAAATAAATTAACCACAGAATCCTTTTGAAGAAAAGTAACTGGGTTATAAATGTAATATATACATTTTAAAAATCCTATTTAATGATTCAACAGTTTTTTTTTAAAAAAGTTTTCATGAACAATTGTCTCCACGCAAAAAAGAAAGAAAAGAAATCAAGATGTATTCTTGTTACGGTACTTTGTGAAACACACACACACCAGTTAGGCCAATCAAGACTTCATTTCCCTAAGCCTTACTTAATGTTGGGTATGCTGATGTTCAGATCACAACAGATTTCAAAGGAAAAATGACACAGGAGGAGAGATTGGGGTTAACAACAGGAAAGACGCAGCGTTCCAAGCTAGCCAAACTACAATTCCCAGCAGTTCCATAAACAAAAAGAGAGCATTAATCATTTATAATAATCTATCTTAATGATGCAGAACACAAGAATGCTGAGTTGTTCACCAGTAGTGGCCAAGAAGAGGAGGGGAAGTGAAGGGGGGTTTCGGTCCCTAAATCCTCATTTCCAGCCTGTGCACCATTATTGTCATAAAAGACACACAGTGACCCATTAATAACAGATCCCCTTGAATGTCACGATGTACCAAGAGATACTGAGGCATTGATTTTACTTACAAAGTATTATACCTCCCAGCAGCTACAAATGGTGCATGTCAGACTCCATGTGTCTGTATTTGTCAGACCCGCCAAGTGATAGTGAATGTTTTTTGACCATGCCAATAAGACTGTAGCCAGAATAGAAGAAAACACCTCCCTCCAACACTGTCACCAGTAACTGTGACGGTTTCTGCCTGTTGCAAAGGATGTCCTTCAAACACCTTCACAGCATATTCCCAAACGATTCTTGTATGTCCCTGTGCTTAACATCAACTTTATAAAAGAGAGAGAGAGAGACCATGGCAAACGCATAAAGACAATTGCCTTCATCATGGGGCCCTTTACAAATGGATCAGAAGGAACACACAGCCCCGAGCCCAAATAAATCCAACCAATCCCAGCAACACTGCATCACTGTCAGTTTGTCTTAGCTTTAGCAGGTTAACAAAAAAAAAAAGGAGCCCTGTGTGTCCTCTAGGATTCTTTTTTCAGCAATGCCTGTGTAATCCTTAACCAATTTAATACTGATCCCCTGGAGGGCTAGCAGGGAGCTAATAAAGAGAAGCTAATTTAGCTGCAAGATCCCTGACATTATCTAAAATATTGTCAGTCTTAATCAGCAGCAACAATAACATCTCCATGTTCCCAGAAGTCTCATACTTGATAGTTTCAGACATCATGTGCAAGGTCCAATACTGATGCCACTGAGACAATTTCGGATAAACTGGCAGTGCGATCCTAAGGATGCTTTCCTGGGACTAAGCCCATTGAAAAGACCTCCTTAGGATGGCCCTGCAAGCCAATGTGTGTCTATCCAAGAGTAAGCCCCACTTTATTCAGTAAGCATGCATAAGTTTGTAGCCTTAATTATATTTGGTCCTCAGACCAAAATAGATCTGGTGGTCATAAAGAGGGGGGGAGTGACCACCAGAAACCAAAGCACCTTCCAGCTGAAAACATGAGATAGCCAAATATAAGTGAAAGTCAGTTTTATTAACTTAATTTGACTTGATTTTCTTCATCAAACGTTTGGCTTAACTACCAAGTGTGGGTAGTCACTAAGACAGTGCATGGGCTACCGACATTTGATCTATACCACCATGGCTCCAAACATGGCCAGCAATCCTGCCAGCCTTGTTTACCTGATCCTGAACTTAAACTGTGCTTAGAGGTATGTTTAGCCTGGAGAGGAGACGACTGAGAGATGATATGATAACCATCTTCATGTACTTGAAGGGCTGTCATATAGAGGATGGTGTGGAGTTTATTTATTTATTTATGCATTCGATTTATATACCGCTCAGACCCGAAGGTCTCTGAGTGGTTTACAGGGAAATTTCTAATTAAAATGGATTCCTAAGCTACGGCCACATATATTACGGGGTTGGGGCTGCCTACCGGCACCCAGGTGGCAGGCTAGTTGTTCTTTCTTTCTTTCCGGCTCCAGCTACTTCCTCCCGGCGGTTGTTGTTTTCTGTTGCCCCAGAAGGTTGGACCAAAACCAATGGGTTGAAATTAAATCAGAAGAGTTTACCACTAAACATTAGGAAGAACATCTGTACAGTTATAGCGGTTCCTCAGTGGAACAGGCTTCCTCGGGAGGTGGTGGGCTCTCCTTCTTTGGAGGTTTTCAAACAGAGCCTTGATGGCCATCTGACAGCAATGCTGATTCTGTGAACTTAAGCAGATCATGAGAGGGAGGGCAGGAAGGGTTGCATCAGTGCTTAGTTCTTGTGGCCCTTTCTTACACACCCAGGGAAATTCTGATCACCACTTTGGGGTCAGGAAGCAATTTTTCTCCAGGCCAGTTTGGCCGGGGATCCTGCATTGTACAGGGGGATGGACTAGATGACCTTGTAAGTCCTTTCCAGCTCTATGATTCCATGATTCTAGGTGTCAAGTCTGTTCCTCCTCCCCCAGTGTGACACTTAAACAATTGAGTGTTGCGTTGGGTTGACATTGCTCAGCATCAAGAGTGTCCCTTCCACAATTCCTTTCCAGTAAATTATTGACTGTTTTAGGAATGGCCCTTTCCTCAGTAGGTCCTTAAGGGTGTTTGCCAATTAGTCACACTTGTTCTCCAGCAACTCAGTCTATTCCTGCCATTCCTAGTTATTCCTAACTAGTCACAAAATCAGGCCTATTTATACTATCTCACCCATGGCATGGCATGAAGCTGGCAAAAATGATCCCCAGTGATAGCCAATTCAAGGAACCCCCACAATTTCTGCTTGTTCCCCCACACCATGACGCCCAGCTAATTCTATGACATTTAAAACATGGAGGGTAGTGAGCTTGTAAGCATCTTCCTCTCACTCCTTATTGGCCAACCACAGTCCAGGTTGAGCAATCATGGTTTGAAATATAGGGGCTGGAACAATGGCATCCCTGGCTCAGGCACAGTCCTGAATGATCTTGTATTTTCAGCAGGTTGACAGATGTCAGACATCCCCCAGATCAAGTCGGATCACGATTCAGTGGATTTTGCTACTACCAAAATCACACCGAAGCTTTCATTGCATGAATGCTCAGAGGGTGTCCATATCACAAAGAAAGTATTAATATTCTCAACTGTTATTTAAGTGAAGTCACTCCCCACAACCCGATTTCAGAGGGCCATTGGGTTTTGGCATGGTGAATTCATTTTGTGAATGTGCATCCAGATGACTTATGAATACCTGTGAAAGATTTGAAACGTCAGTTGATGTAGAGTCTGATAGATCACTTCTGTCAGCATTCGCAAAATACAAAATTTCCCCAGGCCCCCAATTAACCCACAAAATCATCCCCAAATCAGTGCCTCTTCCACAAAAAGGATCACGTCCATTCAAGCTGTGAATCCTGCTCTGCTTTCTAGAAAGAGATAAAGAGTTGCTTTAGATGTTGTTAGCCAAATTGCTATATTTCTTTAATAAAAGGTTGGGGAATTATATTAATGTGCAATTGAAATAAATATAGCATCATGACCTTTATATACCAGAGTCCCATTTTATCCAAGTTCCAGAGATATACACAGAGACTAGGTCTTTGAAAATCACTAGTTGTTTTACTAAGGGAATATTCACACACACTAGGGCTGCCAAGCCATGGCGGGGGATCTGCACGTCTTCACAGGATCCCTGCCGCGGGGGACAGCGATACGCGTTGCACCGCCGTCGCCAGGATGTGACGCTACACGTCACTCTGGAAATGGGACTCCACACACACACACATATAAAATCAAGCAATCAAAACACACAATACAGAGATGTTTACATTAGCAGGTAGTTTCAATGAAAGGTGATACTTTTACCTGTCCTGATATGGAGAGTAGAATCTGCAGTGAAAAATAGGGTGACTTTAAGGGAAAGGATCATGTACATGGGACATGTAGGAGATTCCAAACTGCACAGGAATGGAACCAAAGATAGGTTGTGGTTGGGAGGATAGGCGAGAGAGAGAGCAATGGGGTGATGCTCCCTTTATATACTCTAAACTGACTGGGGGGGAATGATTACTCCCCAGGATTCTAGAGAGGTTCAGTTACTAATGGTCAGGAGATGACCAGGAGAATAGGATTAATGGTTGGGCAATTGCACTGACCTCCAACTAATTGTGACACCTTTGAAAGACAAAAGGAAAGACAGGAGTAGTCATGTGTGGTTGTTTGTCTTAATCTTATTAGGATGGGTGGTTGATGGAATCATAGCAGCAGAAGAGAAGAGATTGGATTTATACCCCGCCCTTCACTACTTGAAGGTGTCTCAGAGTGGCTCACAAACTCCTTTCCCTTCCCCTCCCCACAACAGACACCCTGTGAGGTAGGTGGGGCTGAGAGAGCTCTGACAGAAACTGCTTTTTTCAAGGACAGCTCTTATCAGAACTATGCCTTGCCCAAGGTCATCCAGCAGGTGCAAGTGGAGGAGTGGGGAATCAAACCCGGTTCTCCCAGATTAGAGTCCGCGCATTTAACCACCACACCAAACTAGCAGCTGCTTAGTCCTGTCAGGTCGCAAGTCCTTTTGTTATACAATGAGTAATACGTGCAGCATCTGAAGAAGGTGGAGGGGGGGAGATGCCTGCATGCGTGCTGGAGAAGGGTTACTTCTATGGAGTCTCTGCTGGAACACTCAGGCTTTCTTTGAAAAGCATGGCTTCTCCTTGGCAAACTGCTGCCGGTTGCTGAGTGCTTTGGGTGTCAGGGATGCTGGCTTGCCTCCTACAGGGATGCAGGGTTGCAAGGCTTTGGGCATGCCATGGGTCCATGTTTGGCTGGCACACTGCTTCAGGGCAAGGCTTCCCTCTGCTAGGCATGTGTCTTCAGTCCAGGAGGCTGGCACCTTCATTGTGTCTGCCACACAGTCCAGTTCCTGGGCACACTCATTGCACAGTCGAGTTTATGATTACAGTCCATAGCCTTATACATGCTGTGTAAGGATCTTGCAGGGCAACAAAGACCCATAATGCATTGGGGAGATGGTGGGAAACAAAGCATTCATTTTATCACTGGATTTCCTGTGTATTGTCCAAATGCTGTGTTGTCACAACAGTGGGATTTGCATATTACATTTCTCTCCGTATTTACGCATCACTTAAAGGAGTTTATTTCTCACATCTTTAATAGTTGTGACACCACTGCTGATCAGTGGTGATCAGTAAAGAAGAGATTGGATTTATACCCCGCCCTTCACTCGCAGTTTACAATCTCCTTTTCCCCCCCCTCCCTCACAACAGGCACCCTGTGAGATAGGTGGGGCTGAGAGAGCTCTCTCAAGAACTGTCCTTGAGAGAACAGCTCTGAAAGAACCCAAGGTCACACCAGCAGCTGCATGTGGAGGAGTGGGGAATCAAACCCAGTTCTCCCAGATTAGAATCCGTGCTCTTAACCACTTCAGAGCCAGTTTGGTGTAGTGGTTAAGTTTGGTGCCAGTTTGGTGTAGTTCGCGGACTCTAATCTGGGAGAACCAGGTTTGATTCCCCACTCCTCCACTTGCACCTGGCTGGATGACCTAGGGCAAGCCGTAGTTCTGATAAGAGCTGTTCTTGAAAAAGAGCAGTTTCTGTCAAGAGCTCTCTCAGCCCCACCTACCTCACAGGGTGTCTGTTGTGGAGAGGGGAAGACAAAGAAGTTTGTAAGCCGCTCTGAGACACCTTTGGGTAGCGAAGGGCGGGGTATAAATCCAATCTCTTCTTCTTCTTCTTCTTCTTCTACACCAAACTGTGGATCACATGGTTATGTATTCTACCTGACCTATTATGGTGTGCCTCACCAGTCTAGTATACAACTGTTCAGATTTCCCTAACTGAATATGCAGAAGGTGTAATGCTGACATAACCAAGTGTTGTGTGGGAGCAGCTACAGTGTCAGCAACCACCAGCCTTCCTGCTCTAGGTACAATTGCAATAGACCTGAAGTGACTACTCCAGTTTTCTCCCACTTGGAAATGGGAAAAACTTGTCTACAGACAAGAAATAGCTAGCTGAAGTTCTGCTGCCAAGGCACTGAAACATCCTTTTTATAAACCATCCCGCAGAAGAGTCTTGCGTGACCTGGGGTCACCTTTACCCAAACAGAGGCATTAGGGTTGTTCTAACACCACATTTCCATGAGTGCAAAAACTTTTGCCTCCAGAGCATGACTTTTGTAGTTCCTCCCATGGCAGCTCAAAATGCCCCTCAAAATCCCCTCTCCCCACAAGCAGGATTTCAGGGTCCAGGGGGGTCCCCATCTCAAGGACAATGGGAAAGGGGGGACCCACAAAAATCTGCACCCATGAAAACACGGGTTAGATCAGCCCATTGTTTCCATTCGATCTGCATTTCAAAAATCTGGATACATTTTGAGAGAGAACATATCTGCTTCAGAGTGATTTCCTCTGAGTTATGAATGACAGATTATTACCTGGAGCATTTAAGATAATGTTACTTCTCATTTGCCCTGTGTTCCAAGTGGTGACATCTACATTCTTCCAAAATACCTATAAATGAGAGAGAGAGAGAGAGAGAGAGAGAGAGAGAGAGAGAGAGAGAGAGAGAGAGAGAGAGAGAGAGAGAGAGAGAGAGAGAGAGAGAGAGAGAGAGAGAGAGAGAGAGAGAGAGAGAGAGAGAGAGAGAGAGAGAGAGAGAGAGAGAGAGAGAGAGAGAGAGAGAGAGAGAGAGAGAGAGAGAGAGAGAGAGAGAGAGAGAGAGAAAGAAAGAAAGAAAGAAAGAAAGAAAGAGACTCTGCTCTTCTCTGCAGTCACAGGCACTGCAGCAAGGGTACTTTAAGATTCTTGGTCATCCTTTTCATTTGTAATACCTAAGAAACAGCTTCCCCCTGTTTTATGAGGCCATCTATCCAGTGACCTGTATCTGCCCCCTCCGCAACGGTTGATTTCAGCTCTGCCCTTGAAGCGTGGCTCTAGCTCTGCCGCCAACACACACAACACACTTCCTGGCGTCTTATTTGCTTCTCTTATGGAGGTTCCACCGACAGTGCCAGAATTAGACTCTCTGTCAGCATCCATTGCAGGAGTCGTTGCCTTTGCTTTCTATATCTCTTGCTTCAACTTTATTTCAGCAGTAGACTGGCAAGTTCTTCCACCAGGAAGAAGGAGGAGGAGGGGGAGGAGATGGGATTTATGCCCCACCCTTCACTACCCAAAGGAGTCCCAGAGTGGCTTACAATCCCTTTCCCTTCCCCTCCCCACAACAGCCACCCTGTGAGGTAGATGGGGCTGAGAGAGCTCTCTCAAGAATTGTCCTTGTGAGAACAGCTCCGAAAGAACTTATGACTGACCCAAGGTCACACCAGCAGCTGCATGTGGAGGAGTGGGGAATCAAACCTGGTTTTCTCAGATTGGAGTCTGCACTCCTAACCACTACACTAGCAGGTGTTACTATTTCAGGGCTTGTTAGAGCTAGTGATTACATCACCCTGTTAGAGATTGGCTGGGGTTTAGCATTATAGCTATCAGCTTAGTAAGCTGGATAAGGACTTAGTTCTCATAGACATGCTGTTCAGTAGCCTGTAAATATCTCTGTATATATTCACCTGTATAACTATATAAACTCTCTGTGTACCTTCATAACTGGTCAGTCTCCTGCTTCTTATTTACAACACCCAATAGATCCTACAAACAGAATGTTACTACAGTATCTCGCAAAGGGACATTGATTTACCAGGTACAAGAACTGCCACTGGTAAATATGAACATAAGAACATGAGGAGAGCTTGCTGGATCAAACCAGTGGTCCATCTAATTGAGCACCCTGTTTTGTAAAGCAGCCAACCAGTTTCTCTCCAGGGCAAAACAAATGAGGCACAGAGGTCCTCAATAACTGACTCCCAGCAGTTGTATTCAGAGGTTTTCTGCCTCTGTATATGGATGCTCCCTTCAGTCACCATGGCTAGTAGCCATTGATGGATCTCTCTCCTCCATCATGGTCTATGCTTGTGGCCATCACTGTTTTCACTTTGTCTGTCCACTGAACCTATTTCCTAACCATTTCATTGGGGACCCTGATTTCTAGTATTATGAGAGAGGGAGATGAAGCTCTCTGTATCTCCTTTCTCTGCCCCATGCCTAATTTCAAATACCTCTTTCACGTCTTCTATTAGCCATCTTTTGTCTTTGCTGAGAAGTTCCAGAGTCTCCAGCCTTTCCTCAGAGGAAAGGCACTCCTACTCCTGAATTATTTGTTGCTTTCCTTTTTCTAGCTCTGCAGTATTTCTTTTTGAGATATGGCAACCAGAAGTGCAAATATTCCAAACAAACAGCACCATAGCTCTGTATTTAAAACATTTTAATGCAACCTTTCCACCCAACCAGTGTCCACAAGGTGGCAAACATAAAAACATTAAACAATCAAAATACAGCTTAAAATATATGATTCAATTGAAATATATAAACAACACTAGAAGGACCAAAAACCATTATGGAGGGTATGCCAAACAAAAAAAGTCTTCACCTGCTGGCAAAAAAAACACCAACAGAGGGAGAGAGATGAATCTCCCTGGGGAGATAGTTCTGAAGTTTGGGTGCCACAATGGAGAAGGCTCTTTCTTAGGTCATCATCTATCTAGCTTTGGATGGCAGGAGCACTTGAAGCAAGGCCTCTGAAGATGACTGGAGATGTCAAGTAAGTTCACACGGGAGTTGGTGGCCCTTCAGGTATGCTGGCCTTACACCAGTTTGGTGTAGGGGCTAAGAGCGTGGACTCTAATCTGGGAGATCCAGGTTTGATTCCCCACTCCTTCACATGCAGCTGCTAGTGTGACCTTGGATCAGTCATACGTTCTTTCAGAGCTGCTCTCTCAAGGGCAGTTCTCTCAGAGCTCTCTCAGCCCCACCTATCTAACAGTAGTGTCTGTTGCGGGGACAGGAAGGGGTGGAGACTGTATGCCGCTCTTAGACTCCTTTGGGTAGTGAAGGGGAGTGTATAAATCCAATCCCCTCTTCCCCTTCTCCTTCTCCTTTAAAGGTCCATACCAGCATCTTGAATTAGGGGCAGAATCAAAATAGAAGTCAATGTAGATTGAACATTCTGGCAGCAGCATTCTGTATCAACCGTAGCTTCCAGACAGTCTTCAAGGGCAGCTCCACATAGACCGCATTTCAGTAATCTAATCTAGATGTTACTAAGGCATGTACCACAGTGGCAGAACTTTTCTGTCCAGGAAAGGCCACAGCTGGCTTACCAGCCAAAGCTGTGGAAAGACAACCCCCTGGCCACTGCTGCCACTTGGGGCAGAGTGGCAGTCCCCCAGCACCACACTCTGAAACCTACCCTTGAACAGTCTACTTCCTCCCACTGTCCAGACCCCAGTAGGCCCCTGACCACCTAGAACAGTTTTGTGGCAGATCTTCACTGTGCAGACGCAACGGTGGTGGGAAAGTATCACTTCATTGCTGCCATCGCTGCCATAGAACAGGCTTTCAAACGAACTCTAGTCTGTGCCTTGTCATATTCATATATGAGCAACTGAAGCCTGTGATGCTTTTAATAATGAATTTATTTATTTCATTACTGTTAACCATAAGAGCAGGAACAGAAAACAATCCCAGACAAGTCTGTTCAGAAGTAAGTCCCCTTTTATTCAACGGAGCTAACTCGCTGGACAGCGATTTTAGGATTGCACTGGAAATGCATCCCAGCTTATTTTATTGTATTTATTATTTATTTATTTATTTCAATTTCTAGGCTGCCCTTCCCTGCAAGCAGGGCTCAGGGCAACTCACAACAGTGGGGAACATACAATAAGTAACTTTAGATTAAAATCCTACAATAAAAAATTTCATACATCAGCAATAAATAATCCTTCCCAATATGGCGAAGAAGAAAAAAAAACCCATTATGCCTCTTCCGTGTCCTTTTGCTCTCTACTATTTTATCACACTTTATATTTATTTGTATTTTGTCAGCAAATTCAGTTCTCTGCTTTTCGCTGTTCATTTTATAGATTTGTCTGCATCGAGTATTCTTGCATATGGTATTTCTGTGCACAATGTATGCCATTGATATGTATAATATATGAATAACTTATAATACTGATTTATTGATGTATAACTATCGCTGAGCAGAAATGCACACATTTCACGGGGAATGTCCGGTGCAAGGAAACCAAAAATGGTATGAAAATAAGGAAAAATAGATTTGCCCAGGGGAGAAATGAAATCAAAATGATAATTTTGGGGCTGAAGGAGAAATTTGGAATCTTCCCAAGTTCTACTTTCCCTAAGAATCTGGTCCCATTTTAAAAAACAACAACAACCAACCCATTTATGTAATGGATCAATGTGAATTTTGTACGGGGGGGGGAGGAGGTTACATAAGAACATAAGAGACGCCAATGTTGGATCAGTCCAAAGGCCCATCTAGTCCAACACTCTGTCACACAGTGGCCAAAAATACCAGGTGCCATCAGGTGGTCCATCAGTGGGGTCAGGACATTAGAAGCCCTCCCACTGTTGCCCCCCCCCAAGCACCAAGAAGACAGAGCATCATTTGCCCCAGAGCCCCTATCTATACCTTGTGGCTAATAGCCACTGATGGACCTCTGCTCCATATGCCTATCTAATTCCCTTTTGAAGCCGTCCATGAGTAGGTAGACCTCGAGGTTCTGGCAGCAGAGCTTTTAATTCTCTTCATTGGTGTCCAAATGCTCTTTGACTTTGGAAAATGTCACTTAAAGGCAATGCACCTGGGACATTTGCAGAACAGAAGTCTGTACATTGCCATGGAGGTGAGTATCCGTTGCTATGTGAGAAAAGAGAGAGAGAATTCCCCCCCATCCCCCCCATCCCACCCATCCCAACCTTCTGTCTGAGATGTATTGTGAAGTTCAAAGATGTTCCCTACAGAGAGAAAGGATAGGCCACTCCTGCAGAGGCATTTTCAGCAAGGCAATTTGATTCACAAGTCGCCGTAACTCACAAAAAAGTGGGTAAAAAATAATATCAAGTTGCATTTTATTAAAAGACTCTCAGCATCTTCAGCTCCATCGTTTTTAGTGAACCAGCCAGTGCAAGGAAGAGGGTGGGCTGCAAAGCAGTCAAGGGTGAGAAACATGGGACTATGACGAGGATCCCATAGAACAGAAAGAACAAAAAATGGAAAATTTGTTCAGAAGTGAACAGTTGTGTCTTTTCTGCCACCTGAAATTTGGATGCTGCAGCTTTGCTTTGTGCATCCAGAGGTAGCACTGTGTTATCAGTTAGAGTGTCAGACTATAATCTGAGTGACCCAGGTTGGACTCTACACTCTGCTGTGGCAGCTTGCTGGGTGGATGACCCTTAGACTGGTCACACAGTTGTGTTAACCTACCTCACAGGACTGTTGTGAGGATAAGATGGAGGACAGGTGAATAATCTAAGTTGCCCTGGGTCACCACTGGGGAGAAAGGCAGGGTACAAAATGAAGTAAATAAACAAAGAAAAAAAACATTTTAAAGTCCCCCTCAAAACAGTTTTCCTTGGAACCACTATTTCTTTTTCCTGCATAAGAAGAATGTCAGATTCAGTGATGATGTGTACATATCCATTCACAAAGTGAGGTACATCAGTCATTTATGACAGTCAGCCTAACAAAAGAGCTAATATGTTCCACGCACAAACTCAGCCCATCTAAATAAGGGGGGGTACGGCACGAGGCAAAAGAGTGTTTACTGAGCAAAGGAAAACGTGAGCTGAAAGTTTAGGATATATTCATCTAACCACTTATCCTGGTGACATTTTTGCCTTAAAATCAGGAGGGGGGGGGAATGATAGCCAGTGTGGTGTAGTGGTGGCTATGGTCTGGGAGGTCTGGGTTCGATTCCCCACTCTTCCATTGAAGCTTGCGAGGTGACCTTTAGCCATTCACACAATCTCAGCCTAACTACCTCACGGGGGTGTGAGGACAAAATGGAGGACAGGAGAACAATGTAAGCAGCTTTGGGTCTCCATTGGGGAGGAAGGTGGGAAACAGATGAAGTAAATAAATAAATAAATATGATTTAAGTGGCTGTATGGAACTTGAGAAATAAAGGCTTGGCAAACAAACCCAACTGTGCACTGTGATTATGAGAGCCTTGGAACTGAACGGATTTCGCCATGGCATTAGATTGGCCATGCTTATTGACGTGGCCCACTCATGCTGCAGTAGTATGACATTTCTAACTAAAGAATTCTTCTTGATGGAATTTCTGTGGCATTTCTAAACAAAGAATTCTTCAAGGGCTTTGACAGAGGAAAGCACACAACAATTTCTTGCTGGTCATAAGTATTCAACTGCTGATATGATGGTGCAAAACACACTCCTGTTATAACTTTACAAATTAAACATACAGGTGGTTCCTGCTTTCAGCTGGGATGGATCAGTAGATGACACCACATTTTTCCAAAGAGGGTGATTGGCCAGCTCAGTTTCTGGGCCTCTGAAGGGCCAACCAGTATGGCTTGGCAAGACCATATATAACCTCCATAGGAGTGAGCAGCAGTAATTTGGCTGGCTTGAAAAAAAAACCCTTTTCGCGACAGGACATGGGCGGGCGCTGGCTCTCACGAGCTACCACCGGAAACGTGATCAGACTCCCGCCCTTGCCTCATGGTTTCTGGAAACTAGTACCTTGGAGGTACTAGTTTTTTACAGCGCATCTTTCGTGGGAAGCCTCGGGTTAGCCACAGGAGCTCTACGCTTCCCAGATGTTGCGTTTTGATCGCACCTGGAAAATCCGCCTATCTTCCGTCTCTGTAGTGTGGCTAATGCTCCGTGTGATAGCAGCCTTAGAATTGCAGCCTGTGTTATGTTCCTTGTAACATACTTAGTTGGTGGAGAAAGGCTTCCATGGCTGATCTCCTTGCCTATTTCTTTCCTTGGCCAGAGGTGATGAACATGTAAAGCTGCCTTAGGCGAAGTCCATCAGTATTATTTACTGGAGAAAAATGTTTCCCAACAGCTTCCACCTGAGATCTTTTAAAACTGGAGGTGCCAAGGTCACTTGCATCCTGACACCATGTGAACCTGAGCCCATTCTGGCCATGTACTCTTGAAGAATTTCCAGTAGTGTGTCTGAGCAATAAAGTCCTGGTCACATTTCTCTCTGTTTACCACCTCATTGAGTTAGGAACTTTTGCACAAATAGATAATGGTGATAAACTTGGTTAAATGCCCTCACCTGATCCCTTTGGAGCTGCAAGAAAAGTTCTGGATCGCTTCCTTTTTATTGTGTTCTCTCACGAACGACAACGGTGTGTGCTGTGTTCAAAGGCAATTTTATGCCAGGATAATCATTTCATGAAAAACTAGTCTCTGAAGGAATGCACTGACAGGTTTTCAACTCTGGGAGCAGACAGGTGCTGCCTTAATGCTTTTAAAAATCCTTATGCATTTCCAATAAACAGTATGATTTGAGATCCCTTGCAGAGTTATAAGTACTAACAAGGTCGATATTTTCTCCTTGAAATCAATGTAAGTAGCAGAATGAACTGGTCAACAACCTATTTTTGAGCAGGAAAATAAAAATGCAGAGGGAAGTTTTGGAGGAAACTGGGGAGACCCTATGCTGTTAGATTAATGTGCTCAAAGAACATGACATGGGGAATCAGGGCAAAGCAGGTTCTCTGGTCAAGCATCCAACAGTGGTCAGCCAAATACCTCTTAGCAAGTAGCCAACAGAACATGGTGGAGAGAGACACCCACTCTGTCTTGTTTGTTTCCAGAATCTGGTGATTAGCACTATCCTGCCTCTGAATGCCATGCCCATTTTTTCCTGTCTCTGATGGGTGTATCCTCTATGGATTTATCTCAGCCTTTTAAAGAACCTATCATTGGGCCAGTTCATCACCTCATTACTGCTTCTGGGTATGAATCAATCACAGCTGTGACACCACGGACAGATGCCAAACGCAATGCCTGTTAACAGAATCCATTCACACATGCAGTTGCTGGTCAACAAGAGTGCTGTAATCAAGTGTAGCGTGATTAGGGTCGCTAGCTCTGGGTTGGGAAAAACTTGGGGCAGACCCAGGGCAAGGCAGGTGTTTGGGGAGAGCGCAAGGAAACTTACAAATCATCAAAAAGCCAGTCTAAAAACGATAGCCTAAAACTTCCAAATAACTCCTCATTGTAATTGATAAAGCAAAACCAGGAAGGAAGGAAGGAAGGAAGGAAGGAAGGAAGGAAGGAAGGAAGGAAGGAAGGAAGGAAGGAAGGAAGGAAGGAAGGACGCTGAGTGTGCAGAACATTTATGTAGTATACATTCTTTCCTTTTTCTTCTAAAAATATATATCAGGCCAGGTCCCACAGAGCTGTCCTGTGCCACAACCAGGCCTATAGCCAGGATTTTTTTTAAATTCAGGGGGCACCCCACACAAACACCCTCCCCCAAGGGAGCATGACAAATAAAATAAAAAATGGGAAGTCAGGGGGCCTTGGCAGTAAGTCGGGGGGCCGGGGGCCGGGATTCCCCACTATAGCTACAGGCGTGGCCACAACAAACCTTCTGCTATGTTAGAGGTGAGATGGCACTCAGTGGAAGAGCCTCTGCTTTGCATGAAGAAGATCCCAGGTTCAATCATTGGCATCTTCAGTTAAAAGGACCAGCTGTGAAAGACCACTCACTGCCTGAGACCCCAGAGAACAACTGCCAGTCTGAGTACATAGTACTGACTTTAATGGACTGGTGGTCTGACTCAGTGTAACTTCATGTGTTCAGGTCCTATCTGCTGCTCTGTTTGGACTAAATGACTTTTGCCTTCTCCCACTTAGCAGAGTCCACCAGCAACAGGCAGCCATCCCCAAGCTGTAAGAAGGAACACATGGGGTTGCCTTATGCTGAGCCCGACTATTGGTCTGTCAAGGAGCCAGTGTGGTGTAGTGGTTATAGCACTGGACTAGGATCTGGGAAACCCAGGTCTGAATCCCTGCTCATGCCATGGAAGCTTACCGGATGACCCTGAGCCAGTCACATAGTCTCAGTCCAACCTACTTCACAAGGCAGTTGTGAGGATAAAATGGAGGAGAAGAGAATGATGTAAACAGCTTTGGATCCCCACTGGGGGGGGGAAGGTGGGGTATAAACAAAGTAAATCAAATAAAAGGAAGGTCAATATTTTCTTCTCTTTCCAGCTGAAGCTCTCCAAGTTCTCAGGTATAGGTCTTTTGCATCACCTACTACCTAATTCTTTTACCGGGAGTTACCAGAGATCGAACCTGAGTCCCTTTGCATGCAAAGTAGATGCTCTACCACTGAGCCATCATTTGGCTTTCAGCTATGCCTGATGAAATTGGTAAAGTCCAAGAGGGGCTCAGTATGATCTCCATTGACCAGGGGACATCATATCAAGCCATCACAGAGCACCGTGCCCCATTCTATGACTAGCACAAGCACATTAGGAACAGGAAGCAACTATGCAGGGATATGTTTAATTGCATCATGCAAGCTGGATAATTTGGCTTTTCTGGTGCAGGATCTGTGTGTTTGGGCCCAAAATATTCGTGGCCATGCCCTATATAAAGGCAGAAATTGCCTGGTAAGTAGAAGAGCAAATTTAGAAGGATATAAAATGCAGGAGTCCTGTGTCATAGCAGTGGGAAGTGAGATATAAGCTACAAGTGGGGGATCATTAGGGATGACACAGATATCCATGATGTTCCACTTCCCCTATGAAAACGGAATATTTACTGTTAGTGGCCAAAACCGGCAGGAGGGCTGACAACCTGATTGTTGAATTTGCAAGATAAAAAGGCAGCAGTGCTTCCTTAATCTAGTACACATTAAACTGATTGCTGATAATTACTCTAATGTGATGCACAGCAGCAGTGGAGATCTGTATGTAATACGGCTGAGAGAGAGAGAGAGATGTGCTTTTTGAATGAAGAATATAAACAATTAAGCCGGTCATGGATAACAATAGGCATGGAATCCCTGACAACACTTTCGATCAGCAAAGCTGCTTGCCTGGGGTTGCAGATAAGTGTCCCGAATAGGCGTGTCGGAGGATGGAAAGATCTGCACACATCTGCTCCGTCTCTTGGGAATTATTGATTTGGGGAGGGAGGGTGTATGCATACGTTTGCAGAGATGAATGGATAATGGAATGGCTATGTTTCCCCCATTTACTGTATACCTGCTGTAAATCTTGCATGACCCACTTTGTGCCCCAAGAAAAGATGGCAAGCTATAAATTGCAACGCAGAAATGAATGACTTTTAGTAGATGAGATCAAAAAGGAATTTATTTAGCCAACAGTCCAAGGAAGCAATTTGAGCAACACGAGTAAGGGAGGGTGGGTGAGTGGGAGGGATGCCAATCTCTTTCTCTCCAGCTGTTCCCTCTCTACTTTCCTTGTTTCTCGATGGCCTGGTACAGGACAAACAGGGTTAATAGTTCTCTTTGGTTTACTAATGGAGATGTTGCTCTCTCTCTCTCTCTCTCTCTCTCTCTCTCTCTCTCGGCAGCCAAGTGCTAAATAAAGAGGGGAAACATCCATTATTGATATGCAGCGTCTTTCCAAATTAAAAGTATATGTGCCAAAAATGTGTAGTGAGGACCTGCCAATTTGAAGCCCGTGTTCATTCGAAATACAGGGAGCACAACATTTCTACAGCTCAGGAGACAATATGTTCTATCAGTTGGCCTCAACAGTCCCAGCCCCATGTGCATTCTTCGCCCTCTACTGTTGCTTCAGAATGTATTTTTCAGGAGACAGGAGCTCTTTTTAGATGTTTGGAATCAGAGTAGCTGGATGGGGAAGTGGGACCCTGCTGGCTGTCTATACAAGGGATTCTCCAGTCTTGTGGAGCCTGATGGGTAGTTTTGGAACTCTGAGGATGGATTGCAAGGGTCACCGCAAAACGGCTGCCATATAGTGCTGGGGCCAGCCACAAAATGTTGGGCCAGCTGTTTCCAAATGGGCACTTCCTGCAAGAGGCTGGCCAACCTCCAGGTGGGGCCTGGAGATGTCCCAGAATTACAACTGATCACAGACTATAGCGATCAGTCCCCCCTGGAGAACATAGCTACTTTGGAGGGTGGGCTCTATGGCATTATACCCTGCTGAGGTCCCTCCCGTGTCCAAACCCTGCCCTCTTCAGGCTCCGCCTGCATATCTCCAGGAATTTCCCAACCTGAAGCTGGCAACTCTATCCTGCAAACGTGAACAAAATGAAAAGCAAGATATTCAAGGTTTAATAAATGGAAGGGGTCACTGAAGACAATCCTCGCCTGGGGGGTCTCTTAGATCCAGGGCTCCCTTTGTTATGGGGCTGGGCCTGCACAGAGACAATCAATGTGGGTTGGTGGGAAGTAAGGGCAGCAAGCACAGTCCTGGTCTCCTTTTGAAAAGTGCTGATAATCTTCCACCTCGTTGCAATTCTCTTGTAACGGAACGTCTCGATTTCCCTCTACTCCAATTATGGCCCAGGATACAAGCCATTTAATTCATTCTTAAGAGCTAATTGCTGGCATTTTTCCCCCCCATTTGAATCACAACATAAAACCCACTGCTCATTTTCTGACCTCAGCCAGTGTTCCTCATTTAAAATCTCATCTTTCCAGGTTCATTGTTGATGGGAAGCCCCGTTAAGCAAAGTGTTAATCCGCCTGCAGGTTTGGTTCAAACGGTGTCTTAATTTAGGCTGCATTTTAAAAGGCTTACCAGCACAGAAATAAAAACTCAACAGCACTTCTGGGAAACATTGGATGCACAGTTGTGTGTGTGCGTGTGTGTGCGTGCAGGGGGAAGATAGAAGATAATAGGAGCTGGTCTAATCTCCAGCACAAAGCAAAGGGAGGGTTAAAATAAAGGCCTTATTCTTTAACCTGGGCCTGAACTTTTAACACTGACTGGATCAATGTTCCGCTGGAAAACTGTTCTTCAGGGACATCTCGAGTCTAGGACTTTTAAAAAAATTGTATCATTGCAAATGTCTTTTGTTGTGCAGAGAGACTTCCAGAAACTGTGAAATTCCCTTTATGCATAAATTCTATTTTGGATAAGATGAAGTAATGCAGAGGCAGGAAGGCAAAGAGAATTGTGCTTCCTGTCTCCTTTATATTCTCAAGCCCAAAGCCACTGTGAGTTCCCCTGTATGGGAGTAAAGAACCCAATCTTCGGCTAACACCTCCCTGTGGTAGAGTCAATGAGGGTTAAGCAGTATAAATGAAAGCAGGGAATATCATTGAGCATATTGAGGCACCATTTGTATGGCCAATTTAGCATCCATCAGATTAGTCCCCTGTGATTCCATGGCCCAAGGTTCAAGGAAAGGTGCCAACCTGCAGCAAGTCCACCGTAACCACCCAAAAGCTTAGTGGCCGGGGAAATGGTGTCTCCCCAGGCTTTCTCAATATATCTTAATATGGAAACTGTTGGGCGTGCTGGTATGGGTAACATATACTGTGCTCGATCCATAGGTCACTATGATGATCTAACAATTACCTCGGGGAATGGGATCCCCTTTTTCAGTGTTCAAGAAGATTTTGTTTGAGGACTGTGAAGGCTCAAAAGCTAATGCAAGTTGCAGCACACATTTGTTACTTATAACCAAGGCATGGCATGGCCATCATCCTGCAGCTCAGATGCATGGGCAAAAATGTGTTAGGACAAAGTTCCAAATGAAGTTTGAGGCTGCACTTAGTTAAACCTCATATATAAGTGAGGCATCTGCAGTGACCCCCTTCTACGCAGAAGCCATATGGGAGTGTGACCAAGCCTTTGTATAAGCATGGTTACAAGCATGGATAGCTTCAAACAGGAATTAGATAAGCATATGGAGTAGAGGTCCATCAGTGGCTATTAGCCACAAGGTATAGATAGGGGCTCTGGGGCAAGTGATGCTCTGTTTTCTTGGTGCTTGGGGGGGGGTCAACAGAGAGAGGGCTTCTAATGTCCTGGCCCCACTGGTGGACCTCCTGATGGCACCTGGTATTTTTGGCCACTGTGTGACAGAGTGTTGAACTGGATGGGCCTTTGGCCTGATCCAACATTGGTGTCTCTTATGTTCTTATGTTCTTAAGCCTGTAAGAGACCAATAGCACCTTCAGAACAATCTCTGACCTGCTGCTTTCCTTTCCTGTCCCCACAGTAGACCCATCACATGGCTGATTGAACTTTAAAGGACCAGCTCTCATTGATCATCTGGCTGGAATGAGGATCTTTGCAGTGTGTGTCTAAAGCCTCACTGGGTCTAGTGGATGTTGGGTTTGACACCATGGGGTGTCAAGAAGGACGGGGTCTGGTGCTGCCCCTGCCTCCTCCTGGCAGTAACTTCACCTGGCAATCCTGTTCATGTTGAAATTCAAGAAGCCCTGAGTGTCCCAAGTTCAGAACCATGCTGGAATTACACTGATAGGAAAAAGGCTAATTATCACAGCCTCACCTACGTGGCTCAAGTGGTTAAGACTCTGAACTGCAGGCTGTGGAAGGTCAGTAGTTCAGCAGTTCAAGACCCGGGTGCCGCAAGACGGGGTGAGCTCCTGTCTCTAGTTCCAGCTCCTGCCAACCTAGCAGTTCGAAAGCAAGAAATTGCAAGTAGATAAATAGGGACCACTTCGGTGGGAAGGTAACAGCGTTCCGTGTGCCTTGGTGTTGAGTCATGCTGGCCACATGACCACGGAAATGTCTTCGGACAGCGCTGGCTCTTCGGCTTTGAAACGGAGATGAGCACCGCAACCCTAGAGTCGGATTCGACTGGCTTTCGAGCAAGGGAACCTTTACCTTTACCTTTACACCTACGTTAGCCTAGATACCTACACTAGAGTTCAAGGATTAAGAGTTAATTATACCACAGATTTTATTGATTAATAAAGAAGTGGCCTTTATTCCCAGAACTGTCATCATTGTCCCTTTAAGGAGCGGTAGAGACAGGAATGCCAAGAAATATTTAGTTTGGGTCCAAAGCTGTGCTATGTATGCTATGAGGGGTATGGCTCAATGGTAGACCACCTGTTTTGAATGTATAAAATCCCAGATTCAATCTCTGCCATCTTCAGTTAAAAGGATCAGCCAATAAGTGATGATGAAGGCCTCTATCCAGAGACCCACTGCCAGTCAGAGTAGACAGTACTGACCTTGATGAACCACTAGCCTAAATCAGTAGAAGGGGTATCAATATGAGCAGTACAAGCTACGTGGTAGAAAGCCATGTAATCTTGCAGGAATGGAGGAGTCCCATTTGTCCCCAAATACTTGCTGTGTTCTACAAGGCCAACTATTTCATCAGATGTCCTGAGTATCCTTTCAAAATATCAATGCCCACTTCAGGCACAACTGCTTTCATTAAATGGCTTGTGGTGCTTTTTTGCACTACAGTTTCCACAATGGACTAAGTGTACTATAATATACACTCATGAGAATGTGTTCCAATATTGCACTATATGTTCTACTGGTTGTCAGGTGTAGACTGGGATGCTTACAAATTTCAGGTTGTCTGAATTTCTCCCCAGTTTCTTGATTTGAAATTATTATAGTAGTGTTCTTACAGGGAGATGAATTTCTTTTTCCAAGATTAACTTTTTTTAAAAAATGACCATTGATTCCTTTCCTTTTTCTCTCTTTTAAAAGAGGGATTTCTCTTTTATTTCTCTTTGAGGAGATCTTCCAGAATTACACCTGGTCTCTAGGTTACGGAGACCAGTTCCCCTGGAGAAAATGTCTGCTTTGGAAAGTGGACCCTATGGCATTATACCCAGCTGAGGTTCATTCCCTGCCCAAACCCCATCCTCCTCACCCCCCCCCCCCATTCCCCAGGTATTTTGCAACTCAAAGCTGGAAACCCTACAGGGTGGTGCTCTAGGAGGAGAGTAGGAAGACATTATCTGAAATTCTGTAGAACCTCTCTTCCTGCCTCTTCTTTCTTCAAATTCTTTTTAATTGAAATGAAATGGGTCAGAAAATAACTTTAAATTTAAAAAAGGGGGGGATTGCTGGATTTTCATTAGCTAGGGAGGAAGTAAGAGAATTTCTCTTAAGATGGTGAGGGATCTGGAGATCGAGTCCTATGAGGAAAGGTCGAAGGAGCTGGGTATGTTAAGACTGGAGAGGAGACGAATGAGAGGTAATATGATAACCATCTTCAAGTACTTGAAGGGCTGTCCTATAGAGGACTAGCCTGACACCTGTGCTTTGTTATGGTATTTAAGTTCCATAAATCCAGTTATAATACTGATGATGTGAAGTTTGAAATGTAACATTCTAATGGAGAAGATTGTAGTGTAAAGGATAAAATGAGATATATGTACTGGTCCCCCCACCACCACCGAAGGACCTCTTTATAGACCATAGTGGTAGTTCTGCCCTCAGGTGCTATGATCACTAGGCTGCTCAATGAGCTCACTCTGGAACAGGCTCCTAGAAAGGTCCTTTACTATCTCCCCATGAACTTTCATAAACTCAGTTGCCAAGCTGGCTGTTATGAGAAATATCTGTTCAGGAGTCTTGAATCGCTGATATCTGTAACTGTCCTCAACTGTCTGCAGTCTATTTTAACTGTGTTTTTACCTCAGAACATTGAGATCCACAGCTGAGCAATCAGAGGGAGGGGGGTGCAAGCAGAACTCTGAGCTACACAGTTGACCAATGTGGGGGGGGGGCAAGGAGGCAGTAGCCTGACAGGCACATGGAAAACAATTGGGGGAACACATTTGCTAAGGAGATGCTGCTTGGGCAGCCTCCCCAATGACTTTCAATGCTCTACCCCTGCACCTAACAGACAACCATCTGTCAGGTGGAGGAGGGGTGGGTGGGAGTGTGCCTAAAGCCACTGGGAAGGCTGGCCCAGCAACCTTGCTAAGGTGTTTCTGCTCGGGCAGAATCCCTGATGGCTTAAAGTACGCTGGTCCTGCTCCTACACCAGACAGGCACCCGCCTGTCTGGTGTTGGGGGGGGGAGTGTGTTTAAAGGCATCGGCAAGGCTGGGCCAGCAGCAGTGCTAAGGCAATCCTGCTGAGCAAGCCTCCCTAATGGCTGTAAGGACAGACAGCTGCCTGTCCAGTGTAGAAGGGGGAGGGGGAAGCGCATTGCAAGCCATTGTGGAGGCTGGGCCGGCAGGATTGCTAAGGCATTACTGCTGGGGCGCACTCCCTGATGGCTTTAAGCACCCTGCACCTGCACCTGACAGACAGCCATCTGTCAGATGTAAGAGATGGGAGGCATGTTTGAAGGCATCAGGGAGGCTGGGCCAGCAGCATTGCTGCACCTCACAGGCGGTTGGCCATTCCTGATTTCGTCAACTGTCATTAGCTCTCTGCTGTCTCCTGTGACTGTTTTTTTTTACCTCAGAACACCAAGCTTTTCAGCCGACCAATCAGAGAGTGGGGGGTACAAGAAGGCAGTAGCCTGGCAGCCACATAGGAAGCAATGGGGGGAGCACATTTTATCCCTTTTGACCCCCTTAGGGGTTGAATTTCTAAAAATCCCTTCTTAGTGAGCATCTATGTCATGGTAGGAGCACTCTGCCCAAATTTTGTGTTTCTAGGTCCAGGGGTTTGGCCTGGGTGTTGATTTTACGGTGAACAGACTTTCTTTTATACATATAGGTGGTGCGGAGTTGTTTTCTGTTGCCCCAGAAGGTCAGATCAGAACCAACAGGTTGAAATTAAATCAAAACAGTTTCTGGCTAAACATTAAGAATACCCTCCTGATGGAGCAGTTCATCAGTGGAACAGGCTTCCATGGGAGGTGGTGGGCTCTCCTTCTAGATGGCTAGATGGCCATCTGACAACAATGTTGATTCTGTGAACTTAGGCAGTTCATGAGAGTGAGGGCAGGATCTCGTGGCCCTTTCTTACATGCCCAGGGAAATGCTGATCACCATTTTGGGGTCAGGAAGCAATTTTTCTCCAGGCCAGTTTGCCTGGGGATCCTGGATGTTTTTTTGTCATCTTCTGGGTGTGGAACAGGGGCCACTGGAGATGTGTGCATGGGGAGGTATTTCTAAATTTCTTGCACTGTGCAGAGGGTTGGACCCTGGAGGTCCCTTCCAATGCTATGATTCTATGGTTCTCTTAGCAACCCTTGATTTTAGCTTGAAGGAGACACCACTATGTTAGCTGTTTGCTGTTCTCTTTCAGATGCCCTGAATTCATTCAGATTGCTAACAAGGACCAGTTTGTTGCAGTATTTGGTCTGTATTTCCCTTACATACAAATGAATGCAGATGCCCATTGACTGGAACATCATATCAAAAGGAGGGGGGGTGGCATGATATCATGAAGATTTCTTTTTGTTTTGGGGTTTAATCAATGCCCGTATTTCCTGCTGGTTGGTTCAACAACCTAATTTAAATGCCGGTAGAGCAACCTGTTTGCACTAAAAGGAAAAAGGAATTTTGAGGCACCTTAAACAGCTTGATTAAGACATAAAAAGGTAAAGGTTCCCTTGCTCAAAAGCCAGTCGAATCCAACTCTAGGGTTGCGGTGCTCATCTCCGTTTCAAAGCCGAAGAGCCAGCACTGTCCGAAGATGTTTCCGTGGTCATGTGGCCGGCATGACTAAACACCAAGGCGCATGGAACGCTGTTACCTTCCCACCGAAGTGGTACCTATTTATCTACTTGCAATTTCTTGCTTTCGAACTGCTAGGTTGGCAGGAGCTGGAACTAGAGACGGGAGCTCACTCCGTCATGCGGCACCCGGGTCTCGAACTGCTGAACTACCGACCTTCCACAGCCTGCAGTTCAGCGTCTTAACCACTTGAGCCACCGCAGCTCCTTAAGACATATATACGTGTATATTTAAAAAGAGTACAAATAATTGGTACGTGGTGAGCATGTCTACTCAAACAGTAAAAACCCTGGGAAATGAAGAACTCTGTCTCTCACACACAGTTGGCTACAAGTTCCATTCTCTGCCCAACCCTTGACCATAGTGATTGAAACGTGAGCTCGATCCTTATTCCTCTGATGAAGTGGTCTGTGGTCCATGAAAGCTTCTGCTTCGATCATGCTGTTTGACACAAAATTTAGGTCTTACTTATTTCATTTATCCCCCACCTTTCCCCAAAAAAGAGAGCCAAAGCAGCTTATATTGCCCTTTCTCCTTCATTGTATCCTGAAAACAACCACCCTGTGAGGCAGTTTAGGCTGAGAGTGTGCGGCTGGTCCAAGTTCACCCAGGATGGTTTGTGGCAGAGTGAGGATTCGAACCCGGGTCTCCCAGATTTTAGTCCAACACCGTAACCACCACACCACACTGACTTTCTGCATTGTTGCAATCCTGGCATTTATAGGTAAATAGGCTACGCAGAGAAAGGTATTGTTAATTGATTTTCCAAATCTTAATACTTATTAGTTTTATTGTTATAACTCTTCCTCCCCAAACTAGAATGGCATCCAGCGTAGTAGTGAGATAGGATAACTGTTGATTATTGTTCTGTTCTTAATGATTGATGTATAATTTATGTTGTTATTAGAACTTGCTAATTTTTGTTAAAATTGAAGTGGTTCATCTTACTTTATCAGTTGTATGAAACTTTCAATACTTCAATAAAAAATTGGAAATGAAAAAAAAACAAAACATGAAAATTACAGGATTTGATGCAGCTCAGACAGCCGCTAAGATCTCTGGTTTCATTCCTGTTTGTATTTTTTGTTGTAAATAGTCAAAAATTGTTTAATACTCAGACTATTTGATGGATCTTGCTCTATTGGAAAGAAGAGATTTCTTTGCTTTTTAAAAATACTTTATTCTAAGGGAAAAGGTACACGGGATTGCTACAAATTAACAAAACACTAAGAGCTACATTTCTAAGCTTCCTATACTGAAGACAAGCACACACGTAATGGTGGAGATTTCCTCCTCCTTCTTGACCCCTAGAAAGGAAGTCACCTGAAACAAATGGCCAATCTGCATCACAGTAGAAGTTACTTTTCCCGGGCAAATCCCCCATTGGCTTAGTGCCAGGTATCCCTTCCAGGTCAGTCTAAACAATAGCAAACTAGGAATACAAGTTAACCCTATAATGACTGAATCAGACCTTGTAAACACATACATTTCCAACATTTTTTACATGCTACATATTGATACGTTGTTTGTCCAGGTACATGGCGTTGTATTCGTTTCCTTTATTTCATTTTTGCAGAGCACTGATTTGTGCTTTCCAAAGTACAAGCTTGCACTGGGAGTAAGGTTGCCAACCCCCCAGGTGCCGCCTGGAGATCTCCCCATATTACAACTGATCCTCAGACCCCAGAGATCAGTTCCCCTGAAGAAAATGACTGCTTTGGAAGGCAGACTGTATGGCATTACACCCCAATGAAGTCCCTCCCCACCCAAACCCTGCCTTCCCCAGACTCCAACCCCAATGTCTCCAAGCATTTCCCAACCCAGAGTCGGCAGCCCTAATATTTGGGCGCTTGTTGCACAGTGTGACTGTGATTGATGCTCCATAGATAGTGATGATGTGCTTGAGGAGGCATTATATCGCTGTATTGTGCCCCATGATTCTCTTTGGTGAAGCTGCAACTGACAGCTGTTGAGTATATTGCAGCTTCTGGTGCATAATGGTGTGTGTTTCACAATGCCTAGCTTGCAACTTAATGTGGGCTTGTTGAACTGACAAGTTTCTTATTTAAAGTCTTTCTGTTCTAATCAATTGCATTCTTTGCACATGCTATCAGGTGCCTGAGGCTGTTAGCGTTCTCGAAATAGCAGCAGAAGCCCATGTCTCTGAGTCGGATCACTTTCTCTTGGGACAGATAAACACCGTCGAGATGCGCGAGGCCCTTAATTTTAGTACCGGAGACACCATATGCTAAACGCAAGGTTTAGTATCGAAATTGGCTGCTATTAAAAAGTCAACTTGAAGTAACAATTATGAGAAATAACATCTGCCAGATGCAAGCACCCGCCCTTACCTAGGACAAGACCCAATGATGATGCTGTCATAATGAACAGCAAATATTGGGTGCATAGAAAAGAACTGCTAAAATAGACTGACTTTGAAAAGGACCGGCCTTAAAGGTATTCAGGAGCTGCGGTGGCTCAAGTGGTTAAGACGCTGAACTGCAGGCTGTGGAAGGTCAGTAGTTCAGCAGTTCGAGACCCGAGTGTGCCGCATGATGGAGTGAGCTCCCGTCTCTAGTTCCAGCTCCTGCCAACCTAGCAGTTCGAAAGCAAGAAATTGCAAGTAGATAAATAGGTACCACTTTGGTGGGAAGGTAACAGCGTTCCGTGCACCTTGGTGTTTAGTCATGCCGGCCACATGACCACGGAAACGTCTTCGGACAGCGCTGGCTCTTTGGCTTTGAAATGGAGATGAGCACCACTACCCTAGAGTCGGATTCGACTGGCTTTCGAGCAAGGGAACCTTTACCTTTACCTAAAGGTATTCAGAGAAGGAGGCTCACCATTCTAGTTCTAAGCATGTTTATTCTGAAGTGAGTTCCACTTAGCCAGGGACAGACGGTCCGTTTAATCTGAAGGGAAATTTCCTGGTGGGTGGCTGCCCTAGCAGGGAAGGTTTCCAGGCCTCCTGCTATGGAGGGAGGCTTCCTACTGATCTTCTGTGTTGCCTTTCCCCACTTGGAATGGCGGTGGGAGAAAAAAAACACACGCCATTGGCCTCTGTGCCAGTACATCACTTCTGGGCATTGTTTTACTATAGAGTCTCCAGCACTAACCATTGTCACTTCTGGGTTGTACCAGGAAGTGTCGATGTCACATATCCTCCTCCCAACCCTCCAGCTGTTTGTCATACTGGCAACCCTACTAGCAGGTAACTGGCGACCACATGGTTGCCAGGCCTCACCTTTTGTCCGGCAAGGGGCTCCTGGCTCCTCTCCAGAAGCTCCAGCCCTAAACAGCAGTGTCCCATGGGTAACCATAAGTTTCCCCCTGAATGCTAGAGCATTGCTGCACGATAGCCCCTAGCGTGATGACGTTACTACTGGCGATGTCATTGCATCGGCAGCTGCTGTTTGGGGGTGGGGCTTCCCCTGCTGACCAGCTGTCTGGCGGTGGATTGGGCCCCCTGAAATTGGGGGATCCCCTGGCCCCACTGGGTGGTGATGACCCTAGGTGGCCAGGATCAAGCAGAGCCAAGCCACAATACCTCTACTTGGGCTCAGGGCCCTTGGCCTGGACCCTCCAGTGGCAATGAAGATTTGGTGTCAGCTTGCCAACTGCTTCCTGCTGTGCTGTGGGTGAGCTAATGCCCATTGTTGCTGCCCCTGAACTCAGTGGCTCCAGCCACACTGACTTGCAGCACCACAGTAGTCTCTCAACTTGGCTTTCTCCAGGGTAATTTGTAATGGCCAAAATGGCTAGCATGAGAGGAAGCAAACACCCCACTGGAAGACTGTCTCCATAGCACCAGGGCAGGTGCACATGGAGTGAAGGTCCAGAATCCAAGCTATAGCATATACAAAGCAACCATGTATGGCTCCTTGTCAACCCACTGGATCTGGAAAGTTCATAAAAGCTCCAAGTCTGGTTGTTGCAACATTCCTGGATGCAGAGGCCAAAGTCATCTCACATTTTTGGCAGTGAGTCCTATTGCATCTGTAAACTCCTGCATTCTTCCAAAGAAAGCAACTTCCCCTTGCTGATCTTGCATACTTTAAAATTGGATGCAGTACTAACATGGCTGGAGTTCTACATGTAGTGTAATCCATCATTATTTGCAAAAAAATAAATGCATTAAAAAAAGAACTGAATATTTTGAATTATTCCCCTCTTTACACACACAGCTGGGTGTGTGGCTTAAATGGGAACCTTAACTAGAAGGGACAACTGTGAATTGGCTGTGTGTGCACAGCTTAAGTGATCTAATAGCAACATGCTAGAATTCACATTTGTACTGCTTAGCCAGGTTAGGTATATTCATCATATTGTTATCGTGTCAGACTTGAAAACACTTCATTGGCCAGTGTTTTTTCTTTGGGGTATGTCGAAGCTAATCGCCTATAACAGCACTTGAGCCTTGATTCAGAGAGGTCACCTCTTCTCGCATGCATTTAATGCAGTGTTGTGAAGAATTAGTCCTGATGATGACTGGAACACACATTGTTCCAATACTGTTTCCATAAAATAACTGTGTGGGATGGCTGAATTAGGTAGGATGTTTCCACAACCATGTCATGTCTGCCAGGAGGTCAGTAATTTGTGACCGGGCAGTCCTCATAAAGGCGTTTGGGTCTTTCATCACAGATGGGGTCAATCTCACGAGGTTATTTTGGTATATTTCAGTTCATCAGGAACAACCAGAGGCCAAAGTTCCACGAAAAGTAACAAGAAGAGAATAAGAGATTGGATTTATACCCCGCCCTTCACTACCCAAAGGTGTCTCAGAGCAGCTTACAAACTCCTTTCCCCTCCCCTCCCCACAACAGACACCCTGTGAGGTGGGTGGGGCTGAGAGAACTCTGACACAAACTGCTCTTTTTAAAGGACAGCTGTGCCAGAAGTATGGCTTGCCCAAGGTCATCCAGCAAGTTGCAAGTGGAGGAGTGAGGAATCAAACCCGGTTCTCCCAGATTAGAGTCCGCAAACTTACCCACTACACCAAACAGCCTGTTACCACCTCCATCGTGTGCTAGTTTGCAACACCGTCTGTCAGACCCAGAATTAGGTAAAAAGCAGAGTTCCTCTAGAGAAAATGACAGCTTCGGAAGGAGGGCCCCCATGTCATCACATCCCCATTGAGCTCCCTTCCCTCCCGATACTCTGCCCTCCCCAGGTACTGCACCCCCCCCCCCGGGCTCCTGAAATTTCCAGATTCACAGCCTGCAACCCTAATTCTAGGTCTGCTCTAGAATTGCATCTAAGATTGGTCAAGAGCAGCCTGAAGATTTTTTTCAGACTGTGCAAGGGTTTCCAGCCCCCAGGTCCCAGCGGGGGTTCTTCCACTTTGGGGGGGGCTTTGTTCCATCACTGGCCAGATGGCCAGTAGGAGAAACCCCATCCCCAAACAGGGACATCATTGTGTGACGTCCCCAACATGATGATGTCAGTTCCAGATAACATTATCATGCTGGGGATGTTGCATGGTGATGCGCTGGTTTTGGGGCAAAGTCTATGTTTTTGAAGGCAAAAGCCCCATAGAGTTTTGCCCAAAAACCAGAGTGTCATGCATGACATCACTGACATGATGATGTCACTTCTGGGTGATATAATCACATTGGGGACATCATGTGTGACATCCCACCCATCTCCGGAACATCCATAAATCCCCCTGCCACAACAGCAAGAGGACCTGGCAACCCTAGGCTGTGCTAAACCCTGCCCTCACATGCTGGAGGCCCAAAAAACAGGGTCTGAGGCCATGGGCAACTTTGTAATTCAGATACTGGATGGTGGGTGCAACTATCAAATTGCTAGAAAATGGCTGCCACAAGAGGTGGGACAAACTACAAAATGGCTGCCATAAGAGTCAAAGCCAACCACAAAATCTCAGGGAGTCAGGTCATGCATAGCAAAATAAATTAAAAAAAAAATCCGCACAGCCAATCGTATACCCTTGACCGAAGAACTCCTTTATTTATTTATTTTTATTTTATTTATTGTTTATATTTATATCCCGCCTTTCCAGACATCTAGCTCAAGGCGGCTAACAACATTAAAATGGCTTCTATCTGGGATAGATGCACATGGAATGGTGAGGGAGGTAGGGGACACTCACCTAGCCAGCCAGATCAGCCGAATCAATCCTGGCAATCAGTGGGGTGACATGTCACAGCCAGATTGCCCTAACATCACACAACCAATCTGATCTCCAGTGGTTGATCAGAAGCCCTGCTGGACAAAAGGCCCACCTGCCCTGTCGACTTTCTTAAAACACATGGCAGGCACCAGGAAAGTTGTCCTCTGCCAGAACCGTTTGACTCTGGACCAATGGATTATGCTCATCCCAAAAGCAGACTGAGTAGCTGTCATTTGTTCTTTACCTTCTCCAGTTCCACAACAGGGGTGTGCTAAACCGGTCAAGCTTGAGAGAGAGAGAGAGAGAGAGAGAGAGAGAGAGAGAGAGAGAGAGAGAGAATTTATACAGATTTTAAAAGTTCTATAAGAGACTGCTCTTTGGAAGTATGTAACATCTACCTTTCATCCTACTCACTTGCTGCATTCACCACTCCCATCCCTCCCTCCAGCACCTGATGGGTGAACAGGGGACATAATGATAAATGAAGAAATAAAGCGCCCATTTGTGAAAATTCAAACAAGTGATTTTGGGCATTGTTCAAGAGAGAACCTGGGAAGGAACAGAGCCGTGTGCAGGATGACTGACAGGTAAATGAAGTCCTTCGAATGAAGAGGAACAAGTTTTGTCTTTTTGTCATGTAATAATTTTCTTTCAAAATCTTTTAAAATGTAACTTCATCTTTCTTCTCATTCAGCTTGTACAAAATTCACAGCCTTCACCTGTGATATGGTAGGTTTTTCAAAAAGGTTTTTTGTTCATCACCGGCTAGCAAAAGGAGATGGCTATTTTTTAAATAAAGTTCCATGGGAAAGGCCCAGCAGAAACCAAATAATACACAGGTAATTAATGCATATGAAGTGCATTGTAGTTTTCAAAGCAGATTCACACCCAACATCTCAATAATCTTTCCAACAGCCCTGCAAGGTAGGTCAATATTACTGTCTTCATATTGCAGATAGGAGAGTTGTGGGCCTAGCTGGATCAGACACTAGGAAACTGGATCGTCCTTGCATTTTTTAATAAACAAGTTGCAGCTGTGTGGGCCTCAGACTAGGGCTGCAATCACACACACTAAATAATCCACTTTCAAACCACTTACAATGCACATTCCAACTGTATTTTTACTGTGTGAACTGGCAAAATCCAGTTTGAAAGGGCACTGAAAGTGGGTAATTTAGTGTGTGTGATCGCAGCTTAGTACTGAAGAACTGCAGTTCATAATGAGGATGAAGAGGCCGCCAGTGAATCATTTCTTTCCCATTCCCAGTGTCATCAACCACTGGAGAATGCCTTTTCTCCTTCACTCCAAAAGTTATGCTCTGCTTCTCAACTGGTTAGGCAGCTTAGTACTGAAGAACTGCAGTTCATAATGAGAATGAAGAAGCCACCAGTGAATCATTTCTTTCCCATTCCCAGTGTCATCAACCACTGGAGAATGCCTTTTCTCCTTCACTCCAAAAGTTATGCTCTGCTTCTCAACTGGTTACCTAGACCTTCCCCCTGGGAGTTGAGAGCAGCTTACATGAATCTCCCCTCCCAGTTGTCCAATCTACTTTGGGAGCCAAAATGAGAGAACTTCATCAATCATTTACCAGCGCTTCTTCCAAGGAACTCAGAGTGGCATCAATGGAACTCCCCGCCCAGCTTTTGCCAAAACTCCGATTGGATTCGAGGTATTACCCACTTTGAGAGCCAATCGGACTGAAAGACAGAGCATACATAGACGTATGAACTAAAACATTTTTATTCACTCCATCCAAGGAATTCAAGGTTGCATATGTGATCCCCCCCCCGCCCCATCTTCGATTGTATCCTCACCGCAGCCCTTTAAAGAAGGCTAGGCTGAGAGAGAGAGATTGGCCCAAGATCATCCAGTGAATTTAATGGCAGAGTGGGGAGCTGAACCCAGATCACCCCAGTTCTAGACCAACAATCTAACCACTACACTACACTGTCTCTTAGCAAAGATACCAATAAATAGATAAGGTAACAAACAGCAATTGTTGTGACTATAAACAACTGAAAAGTCTCTCTCTCTCCAGTTGCTGCTCCACTGCCGAGCCCCATGAGGGGCCCGGCGGTGGACCTGCAAGGCCGGCGGGAGTGCAAGGAAGCCCTGCGAAGGCCCTCCCTGGCCCCAGGCAGGCAGGGGGGGGGAGAGGCAGGGGGGGAGCAACTTACCCTCCCTCTTCTCCTGCCTCCTCCTGGCTGAATGAGGGCCGGAAGCGGGGCGGCCGGAAGCAGGGGGCGGGGCTTCATCATGTTCCCCGCCCCCCATACCTCACCCGGGGGAACTGCGATCCCCCGCGATCCCCCCCGAAATGACCTATGTTCACGACCCTATTCTGTATCTTCCAACTAACTCCCCTCCCCAACAGATTCTTCCTAATGACTGTGGGAGTGCTTTCCTCCGCGAGAGGCAATTCCTAACCAACGGTTAAATGGGACCAGAGCAATATGTTGCTAGAGATGCCTTTGGAAAGGGAAGCAAGTGGGGGAGAGGGGGAAGGATCAGTTTGTGGCCTCATCCTGGTGGACAAAATGTTAAAACGGAAGTCTTTGTGGGGGGAAAGTGAGGCCACAAAAGCGAGGGGGGGAAATATAGTCTCACTTCAAAGTGAAATAAAATGTTTTGAAAGGAGGCTTGGGAATGCAATCTGAATGCAAAAGAAAGTCTATTTCAAGAAAATTGGGACCATAAATGTCAAATGACACCTGTAGGCTGCCTATGCAGGCCTCATCCCCCTTTTTGACAGCTCCATTGATAAGCCACAAGCACATTAAAACAAACAGGCTCACTTTATCTGTTGGCGGGGGGGGGGGGGGGGAGAGAAGCCAGCAAGGCTACTGAGTTTCAAGAAACTTTGGAGGCATTGTTTGCTTTCCCATAAACGGAAGCAGAAAATAGCATTGGGGCAAACCATAAAGTGGTGAATAATGGGATTATGTTGCATCTTCCCCACCTCCTAAGATTATATTTTAAAAAGTCTTTTCCTTTGAGCATGGAGACTAGTAATCAACAGTCCCGTATGAAATCCTTCAGTAGTCCGATGGAAAGCCTTTCAAAGGGGAAAGTTCCATATATGCTGATGAAAACTCGACCTCCATGACCATTAAGGAGCAAATCAAAAGCAAATGCATGCAAGTAGGAACCTCTGAAGCTGTTTTATGCAGAGTTGGACTATTGAGTCATCCAGCTCAGTATCATTTCCACTGGCTCCAGTTCTCCAGGGTCTCAGATATAAGCAGTGCTCTCCCAGCACTTCCGTCCTGAGATGCTTTAACTGGAGATACCAAAGCACCCCCAATATCTGCAGAACGTACATAGCAACATAAGCAAAAGGCAGACCCTTGCCCATAGGGACACGCAGTACTGTATTTATAGCATAGTCCTCGTTCACCATCTAAAGCAAAATTCTAAAGTCTGGAGGTTCTTTCTGAGATGGAAGAGAAATATCTTGGGAAGGCAACAAAAAGAGCATCAGCAAAATTCCTCAGGGGGTTTCACACATCCTTTGTGGGAAGAGAGAATGGGCTTAGCTCCAGAGAACCCTATGCAGAAGGACAGCTCCTGCTTATGCCATTCTGCAAGCTTTTTCATAAGAGCTTGTGCAGGAGTTTAGGAGGTGCTGCAAAAAGGTGGATTCCACTGTCATCTGCATGTATGGAAAAAAGATGCACAAGCTGCTGGGTGAGTACAAGAACACTTAGGAACATACAGCTTCAAGATGTTGAAGAAGGTTCTAGTCCCAGATGTAAAAGCAGTCTGTCCATGAATGGAGGATACCTGCTGCATGTGGAAGGATACCATTGGATCCAACCAGTTGTTTCCCCTCCAGGGGCAGATGGATCCCCTTCCGCTTACTGGAAATGTCCCCAGTGGGCTTCTGCCTTGGACGGCTGCTGATGGTCTCTAGAGTAAAAGTGGCATCAAGCACCAGAGGCACCAGCAGATCTGCAGCAGCTGCTCACCTTGATGTGATGACTGGTAAAGCTTGATTAGTTGCTTCCTCCTAAGCTGATGGAAGAGGAGGAAGCAACAGACAAACCGATGCCTGTTGGCAAGATGGTTGTAGCCTGGGTCTGAAGTGAGTGGCACCTCTTGAAAGACCACTGCCACAGGGGGGCAGGGTTGCCAGCCTTAAGGTGGGGTCTGGAATTCTCCCGGAATTACAACTGATCTCCAGATGACAGAGATCAATTCCCCTGGAGGAAATGGCAGCTTTGGAGGGTGAACTCTATGGTATCATCTCTGCTGAGCTCTTCTCCATCTCCAAATTCAACCTTCCCCAGGCACCACTCCTAAACCTCCAGGAATTTCTCAAAATGGAGTTGGCAGGTAGTGTTGCTAGCCCCCCCTCCAACAGCAAGGGTGGAGCATAGGGTTGCCAGCTCCAGGTCAGTGGAGCCTGGGGAGGACAGAGATTTCAGTGTAGTCCAATGCCATAGGGTCCACCCTCTAAAGCATCCATTTCATCCAGGGGAACTGATCTCTGAAGTTTGGAGTTGACCTATAATTCCAGGGGATTCCGAGGTGCCACCTGCACAGGCCTGTTGGTATGACTCGTTCTGGTCTACTTTATTGTCTCAGTTCACTCCAGTTCCCTGTATTTAAGTTTTGTAAAACCTCAATAACATTTTAAGCAATGATAATATTGAGACTTAGGCAATTTTGGGAGAACCATTGTGAAAAGCAGAGGTGAAGAACTGGGCTTTCTTCTTAATAAAAGTGTGTGTGTGTGTGTGTGTGTGTGTGTGTGTGTTCATGCAATATATCAGCCCAAATCATTCAAAGGAAAAGCCACTTTCTCAGCTAAAATCACTATGGGGCACCTAAGAGCAATAGACATAAACGATATTTTAAATGCAACCATTTCAGAGGTACTTTTCTGCTGCTGATACCGGGAACGGTGTGTGAGGGAGAAAATAGGTTAGTTTAGTGGTAAGCAAAGTTAACATGACAGCAATATGAGGCAATTGCAACCAGACCGGTTGGTCTTCTAGGAATATCTGGAAGGAGTTTTTAATAATAGATGGCGTTTTTCTACTGGGATTTCTCCCAATAAGTTGTAATGAGACGAAATTGTGGCATAAGCCCCAAAAGGGAAAAAAATACATCTATTATTAAATTCTTTTTCCCCACTTGTAATTTTGCCCATGACCTTGTTTTTTTAAAAAAATCCCTCATCCGTTTTTTACAGTGGAAAGCAATCATAGCAAAAATAGGGTTCAAAATGCTAGGTTCCACTGGGCTCCTGTCAATTCTATGTCTATTTCTTTGATAGCCAGGTTATTATGGCCATAGAAGGAAACCATTATCTCTCTGCCCAGTAACCCTTCACATCTCTAATCCTAGAGTATACTATAACAGCATACAGAGAGACAGAGACAAAGTGTTACCAAATTTTAAAGTCACCTCTCTTGCGGTAAGTGAATCTTTGAGATCCATAATGCCCTACTCTTCATCTGATACCTACATATGTTAATTTGGCCACACTTTCAGAGGGTCTCAATGAGGGTTGAGCATGAACCGAAAAAAATGCAGTTCATGTAGGTGCATGGTTCATGGCCGAACCACGAACAGAACAGAACCAGGAGGTTCATTTGTGAACCAAACCAGTTTGTGGTTCATGGCCCCGCAAACCCCATTGAAAGGGACCACTGCCCATATCAACAGAGTTTGCAGAAAGCCTGAAAACAGCTCAGTAGTCTCCCCGCCACTCCATTGTTTTGCTTTTTTGTGCAGTCCCTTTTAAAGGGACTGCACAAGAAAGCCCAAAAAACAGCTGAGCAGTTGAGAGGCAATCCCTGCCACTCGGCTGTTTTTGCAGCTTTTTCAGAGAACAGAAATAAGGGGTTTAAAGGGACTCAAAGTCCCTTTAAACCACTGCTTTCTGCTCTATTCACAAACCACCATGAAATGCTTTAAAAGTCTGTGGAAGTTCATGACAGTAGACCCATCATGAACTTTGATTTGCCAACCATGAATAGGGTAAAAATTGTGGCAAATTTTGCTTTGTGATTCAGTTCCTGTCCATCCCTAGTCTCAACCAGTGTTCCCTCTAAGCTGAGTTAGTGTGAGCTAGCTCACAGTTTTTTAGGCTCTGGCTCACACATTTTTGTCTCAGCTCAGGAAGGATGGCTCCAGAGCAAACAAATTTATGCAGAAGCCGAATCGCCCGCTCCCAGCTTTAATGCCGGTAGCTCACAAAGTAGAAGTTTTGCTCACAAGACTCCACAGCTTAGAGGGAACATTGGTCTCAACCACAAGCAGAAGCCAGCATGGGATGCCCCTCAATAAAGCTTTTTTCTCTTGATTGGTGGTGGTGGAAAGCAATGCTCCCTCTAAGCTGTGGAGTCTTGTGAGCAAAAATTCTACTTTGTGAGCTACTGGCATGAAAGTTGTGAGTGAGCGATTGGGCTACTGCATAAATTGGTTTGCTCTGGGGCTATCCTTCCTGAACTAAGACACAAATGTGTGAGACAGAGGCTAAAAAACTGTGAGCTAGCTCACTCTAACTCAGCTTACTGGTGGAAACTCAGCTTACTGGTGGAAAGTGAGGTCAAGTCTTGATTGCTAGCACTTAATCACTTGTAGTTGTGTGTGTGTGAATTGGTTTGCTGGGAAAGCACTGTGTTTGAAATGTCATTTGGTGAGACAACAGTTTTGCCTGTGATGATTTAACTGTGATAAATATAGCTCATTCTGTGGCATAAGCCCCAAAAGGGAAAAAAATACATCTATTATTAAATTCTTTTTCCCCACTTGTAATTTTGCCCATGACCTTGTTTTTTTAAAAAAATCCCTCATCCGTTTTTTACAGTGGAAAGCAATCATAGCAAAAATAGGGTTCAAAATGCTAGGTTCCACTGGGCTCCTGTCAATTCTATGTCTATTTCTTTGATAGCCAGGTTATTATGGCCATAGAAGGAAACCATTATCTCTCTGCCCAGTAACCCTTCACATCTCTAATCCTAGAGTATACTATAACAGCATACAGAGAGACAGAGACAAAGTGTTACCAAATTTTAAAGTCACCTCTCTTGCGGTAAGTGAATCTTTGAGATCCATAATGCCCTACTCTTCATCTGATACCTACATATGTTAATTTGGCCACACTTTCAGAGGGTCTCAATGAGGGTTGAGCATGAACCGAAAAAATTGCAGTTCATGTAGGTGCATGGTTCATGGCCGAACCACGAACAGAACAGAACAGAACCAGGAGGTTCATTTGTGAACCAAACCAGTTTGTGGTTCATGGCCCCGCAAACCCCATTGAAAGGGACCACTGCCCATATCAACAGAGTTTGCAGAAAGCCTGAAAACAGCTCAGTAGTCTCCCCGCCACTCCATTGTTTTGCTTTTTTGTGCAGTCCCTTTTAAAGGGACTGCACAAGAAAGCCCAAAAAACAGCTGAGCAGTTGAGAGGCAATCCCTGCCACTCGGCTGTTTTTGCAGCTTTTTCAGAGAACAGAAATAAGGGGTTTAAAGGGAATTGGTTTGCTGGGAAAGCACTGTGTTTGAAATGTCATTGGGTGAGACAACAGTTTTGCTTGTGATGATTTAACTGTGATAAATATAGCTCATTCACACATGTGGATGGTAGGTCAACCTGTGGTGACCAGGCATATATGAACTTGGCAGCAAGGAGATAAGCATCCCAAGGAATTGTTGATAGTTCATAGGCAGTGAGATGCCAAACCACCATGGGATGAAGACATTTTCAGCTAGATAGGACAGGGAAAATATTAGGACCTGTGGCCAGTTGTGGGGTTACTGCTTTCAGTGAGGGAGAACCAACTGTTTCCAGGCTGTTGCATCATATCATTTCAGGGGGGAGACTTTTTAGTAGGGATGCTACAGAATTTTTCATACCCATTGGCTTTACTTAAAAACAACAACAGCAACAACTCTGTTTTGAGCTTCGTTCTCTCTTCTGCAAACTGAACATGTGACTTCCCGTTTCCTTGCAATTTTTCTCCTTTTAAATGTACACAATTTTCAGTGTTATCCGTGTGTTAGTTACATAGTTACTGTGATCACAGCTTTGGGCTCTGCTCCCGTGAACCACAGACCAGCTCTTGACTCCAACCTGAAACTGACTGCTTGGTAAATGACTTCAGACTGCTAGACCTTGCTCTTGGACAACTCCCTGAATTCTATTCTGACTTCCCAGTAACTGACCTCTGGATCTGACCCTAACTTTGATTCTGGAACTTGGTTCCTTGGCCTGCCTGTGTCTCTGACAGGACCTCTCAGCTCTGCCCCTGGATAGATGGGCTCCACCCAGTCCTGGCAGCTGGGCAGGTACCCCCTGGGCTGGGCTTATTTGTACCATGCAAGAGGTAGGAATCCTATTCCTCACCAATTTCATTTCCTTGATATAACCCCCCACACACACACTATATAAGTTGTCATTAGCCTGGGGGGTAGAGACTGAAATTGATAAGTATCTAAGCTAACCCCAGTTCAGCAGATTTGATTTTTTTATCAGAGAAAGAGTGCCTAGAGAAAGAATTAATGCTCCCTCCCTCAGAACAATGCTTCCAATCCAAACTGGCTCCTTGCAGCTATTCTTTAATGTTACAGTGAATGTCAGAAGATCTGATCACAGATTTCCCCCTTAAGACATACTTTGGCTCTCAGAAAATAGCCTGTGGGTCTTAATTGTACATTGCATTTTGATGATCCTTCCATCCTAAAAGGAGAGCAAAATGGAAGAGGTGCTCCCGGTCACTGAAACTTTGGTATAATTCGTTAGCAACCTATCCATGTTAATTGTGGTTGATGTAGACTTGTCAAGGGAAGGAGGGAAGAAATCTTCAATTTTTGCAGAGGAAATACAGGATGGGTGCCCTTGAGCCAACAGCAGAGTTTCTGATTTATTACCTTCAAATGTCACAGGGTAAGTGTTGTCAGAATATTCAGAAGTGATAGCATTTGAAATTATGATCCCAGCATTTGATATTTTGATATTGGATGAAATTAAACCCACCATCCTCCTAAAGATGACTAATAGCTCCTTCTCGTAGTGTTATTACCGGCATTGAAATGTGATATAGCATGTGAATTGAGGTAGATGCTGTGCAGGAGCTAAAAGTGACAAAGCGTTTGCTAGAGTTTCTCAAGAAGACACCTAAAGCTATTAACAAAATTAATGGTAGGGAATCAAATGGCAGAAGAGGAAGCTGTTTGGGTGAATAGGATGGTTTTAGGAGATGCTTTGTTAATGAAGTAGATCTTGGGGATGGTCTTTATCAGTTGTATTCATAGTCTATCCATCCTCCAGAGAGCTCAGAGTAACATTTTAGTCTTACAAGAACTCTGAGGTAGATTCAGTTGGAAGAGAGAGGCCCGATATAAAACTGCTAACAAGGGCAAGACTTGCATCATGGACTGAAAGAGCTCCAGATGTTCAGCCCCACTCCCTTGCCTCCAGAGCCCTCAGAAGCCACTGCTGCCATGAAAAAGAGCAGACAAAGCTTAAGGTTAGATGGTACACTTGCCACATTCCTAGAGGTTGATGTGATGTGTGGCAAGAATATTGGCACAATTGCTTCAAATGTTAATTGCATTGCATGGTGTAAGGGATTAAAAAAGAAAAGAAAAACTTTCCCTGCAACTATGGAAGCCTTATGCCAGAAACCATGCAAACTTCCTAAAGGAAGTTGCAGGTGTCAGTACTTTGAATGGAGAACCATAGACACAGATAGGTAAATACTCAGTCTTCCAGACAGCTTGGAACCAGAACTCTGTGTTGAGCCAATAATGAAAGCTTCCTTCCCTGGAGGTATAATGCAAACCTCTGAATAACCATGGGGTAAAAAAAATCACAGGAATTCTTGAGGTGGATTCATGAGACAGTAGATCCCCATGGTAGGTCTTCTCAATAAACCTGTTTGTCACATGGAAAGAGAAATGTCCCCATGATCCCTGAATCATCTAGACTAAGACACCAAAGGATGACACCAAAGGACACTGATAGGGCAAAGTCCAAGGATGGGAGAAACTGTCTGGGTGGTCTCAACCCAACATGGAGACCATATTCGTTTTATTCTGGTCTTTAGTGTGCTTTAACTCGAAGGATGTTTTATATGCTGGTTTGAGAACTTCTTAGCACTAAACCAGTGCACCCAGTATTAAATAAATAAATGCATATGGTCATACCTACCCTTGTGAGCTTTCTCACTCCAGTGGTCTTCTGTATATCCCTGGCAATGACCAAGGTGTTATACAATGTGTGGGAAAGTGGTTTCTTATGTCTCCAAGAACTTAAGGACTTGCTCAAGTCAAACGTGGGTTTTCCACTTTCAGGTCCAATATTGCTCCTCACTGGTTTGAAAGGGGCTTTATGAAGGGCCAGGAACATAGTAAACATGGGTATGGGAGTAGAAGAAAGAGACCAATCAATTAGATAACAGACGAAGGGGGAGACCAAAATGGAGAGAGAGATATGGTTGAGTACTTTCTTGCCAGAAGAAAACCAAAAAAAGAGAGCAAAAATCCTTTCTTCCTTGAACCCATTAGCACAGAGGTGTCAAGCTTATTTGTTACAAGGGCCGGATCTGATATAAATGTCATTTTGTCATGCCGGGCCATGTGTGCCATAAAATGTAATCTCGGGTACTGGAGATATTTTACCATTGACTGTGGCCCATATCCCTCCTCAGAAGAGCATGGGTCCAAGCCAGCCCTCCTTGCCTCTTACGGCTGCCAGCTCTGGGCTGGGTGATCCCTGGAGATCTGGGGGAAGACCCTGGGGAGGGCCTGCATTTGGGGAAGGGAGGGGCCTCATTAAAGCATAAAATACCCTGATATAGCCCCTTCTAGTCCACATTTGGATTGGTTTCCCCCCAGTTGCCCGTGGGCCAGATAAGAGCCCTGGACAAGCTGGTTTTGGCCCCCAAGCCATATGTTTGACATGTCTGCATTAGCGCAATCCAATTGTCAGGGAAGCTTAATTCTTTGTAGGACTGCAGCTATTGTGTGAACTCAGATGTGGCACCTGTCCCTTAAACTCAACTGCCCACCTGTAAAATAACTGTAACTTACTTCACATTACAAGTATGAAATTCTTTGGACCTTTTTGTTCTATTCTTCATTGGCTTTAAGTTTCTGACTGGAGACAAGAAGCACATGTGAAGGACATGTCCTACTTCACATTACAAGGATGAAATTCTTTGGACCTTTTTGTCCTATTCTTCATTGGCTTTAAGTTTCTGACCAGAGACAAGAAGCACATGTGAAGGACATGTAAAAGGACTTAGCACTGAAGGACCTCTTAGTAGTCTCATAATGCAAGGTAGGTCACTCCTATCCCTATGTTCCATTTATTTTGATAACTCTGTGCCGGATCGTAGCCAAAGTATCCAAGGCAGAAGGTGACATTTGAACCCAGGCCTTTCAGAACAAAGTCCTGATCCACTTTGCTAACAACATTATTACTATACTGATGCTGACACTTGAAAGTATACATGTGACCTCCTTCTCAGTTGGTTGGTCTGAAAGATCTTCAGGGTCATATGTAATGTGGGAGGGGGGTGTCTTGACATCTAAGGTGGCATTTGTTAGTTTCTACTTGTAGAATAATTCATTTTAATTGGAACATTTTTTACCTCTCCTTCCATGGCCTGCATCCCCCATTTTTTAAAAGGAACCAGCTTTTTATGTTGAAATTTCATTCCAGGCATTACTTGATTTATGAATAAGGAAAACATTGGTGCTATAAATATCACCTTTTTATCCCCAACAACTTATCTTGTGGCTGCCTACCTTTCATGCAGCTGTGAGAAGGTTTATTGTCATTGAAGGCAAGGCTGGAAGGTTCCTACCTTGCTTGTATGGATTTCACAGAGTCACGTGTGGGGACTGGGGACTTCATCTGGAGAGTTTGTTGCTTTAGTCCTTGAGCATGAGCTTTCTGAAAATATGCTCTCTTTATACTGTAGTGGGATTTACCTGATGATCATTGCAACTAAACTCAGAGGCACTGCTAAGCCATTCAAGGCATGCAGTATGATACAAAATACTTGTCCCCAAATAGCCTGCCTAGAAATGACCCTGAAAAGCCCAGCTCATCAGGGGCCATCAGATCTACCAGCATACTTCTTAAAGTATAGCTCAAGCAACTCCCTCCCAGGGACTGATTAGGGACAAAGGAAGAATTTGGAGGGTGGGGGGGAAGCAAGAATTGTTGATGACACTACTGCAGGCTGTTGTAAAGTTGACCGTGATGACTTAAATGAATAGTTCTGAACTAAAGCCATACCTAAATATAAATTGCTATTGCATTTCCTTTCCACTGGCTGTTGCAACCCTAATGTGGAATGCAAGAAGGCCAGAGTTCAAAACAGATCAGAGAAAAGTGACTTCTCAGACTGTACCGGTTCTCACATCTGAGGAAGTGTGCTTGCACAAAAAAGCTTATACCTTGAATAAAATTTTGTTGGTCTTAAAGGTGTCACTGGACTCAAACTTAGTTCTCACATCTGTTTGTTAACCCCTGTATTTGTTGCCATTCATAGGTCTTAACAACTGCTTTAATCGAATCTCAGCTATACTTACCACCCAGTTACTTATGCATCTTGACTCTAACTAGCCTTTCCTGGCAACTAACACTCCCCCCATATGTAAGGGTTGAGGGAAACGGTTTCAATGTATCTGAAGTGTGCATGCACAGGAAAGCTTATACACAGAAATAAACTTTGTTGGTCTTAAAGGTGCAACAGGACTCAAGCTTTGATCTCAAACCATATGTCTTTCAGCCTGCATCAACATCCCTTTTTTGTGTGTGCAGCATTCCAGGCACAGCAAAGAAGTACTAAACTCAAAGATCATGGAGAAAAAGAGAGGACACAAATAGATTTATACTAGTGCTTACTATTAATGCACTTTAAGTATTCAGTGCAATTCATTGATATTAAGTTACCAACTCCAGCTTGAAAAATTCCTGGAGATTTGGGGACAATGCCTGGGAAGGGTGGAATTGAAGGAGGGGAGGGAGTTCAGCAGAGTTGTGATATCACATTGTGTGATGTCACATCCAGGTCAAAGGTTACCTTCCCAAGTACTTCCCATTCTGTGAGGTTTCTCTCACGAAGATTATATTTTAAATTTCATTTTTCTGCCTCAAATCACTCAACCTAACAAACCTCTCAAAATTGCTTCAGGGTGTCTCCCCCCCCCAGTCTGAAAACCCATAGCCAGCCAACAACAGTCCCATCTGTCAGCAAGCTGCCATGGTGTTCTGTGTTGCTTGTATCCCTGTACAGTTGTTAACACCCCCCCCTGTCTGTGCACCTGTATTTTACTCTGCTGTAATGCCTAAGCCAAACAACTGGAGGATGTATTGGGGGAGTACGCTTATTGCCAGCTTGTTGCTTTTAGAGCCTGGGAACTGCACTTGTATTATGTCTGGAGATAACCTGGTTCTCAGGGAATGAGCGCGCAACCGTTTCCTTTCACCCG
>NW_015171526.1:333510-344506 GCF_001447785.1 Gekko japonicus | reverse complement strand
GCTTGCACAGAAGGCTTCAGTAGCATTTGGACTAGTCTTTCTCTATCTCTGCAGCAAAGAAAAAAGCTTTCTTCTTCACAAGAACTGTTCTTTCTTTGGAAAAGAGGCTGATAAGCTGATGGCAATTGAATCAAGCTGCAGAATGAAGACAAAAAGTGACACCCAGCTCAAGAGGTTCAGGCCCAAACCAGATATGATGCTGTGATTGGAACACCAGATGGAGAGAGCCAGTTTGGTGTAGTGGTTAAATGTGTGGACTCTAATCTGGGAGAACCGGGTTTGATTCCCCACTCCTCCACTTGCACCTGCTGATGTGACCTTGGGTCAGTCACAAGCTCTGGCACAGCTGTTCCTGAAAGAGCAGTTTGTGTCAGAGTTCTCTCTAATCTTCTTCTTCTTCTTCTTCTTCTTCTTCTTCTTCTTCTTCTTCTTCTTCTTCTTCTTCTTCTTCTTCTTCTTCTTCTTCTTCTTCTTCTTCTTCTTCTTCTAAAAAGCACCCACTGGGAGGGGGCTCGCTGGATAGATAGCAGGGGAGGCAGATGGGTTAACTTTACCCTTGCACTAATTCTTCCAACCCCAAGCCTGGTTAGGAAAAAGACAGGCAGAGTATGTGTCCCTGGCTGTTTCCCTAATGGGTATTAATGCAGCCAGAGAGGAGTGTGCCATTTCAATTGGGGTAGGTGGGTAGAAAGAGTTAAATCCACTTACCTAACATTATGGGTTCTTAGATCCTAATTACATGCCTAATTACATGCCTCCAAGGGCACATGTAGTCTGAGCACAGACCAATATTAAACATGTTTATTCAGAAGTGTAAGGCCTCTCCATTGAGTTGAGTTTACTACCAAGGATTGCACCTGAACAAATGTCTCGTAGCATGAGCCACAGGCCCATTTTATTTGATTCATTAGGAGGACTGAGAAGATGGTATAAACATATAGACATGCACACACATGCAGAGGTTAAAAATAAGCCACGTTAACAAAGATTGGGCAAAAGATAATGGGTTGTTCCCAAAGATGTCTTCCAGTTCATGGAAAGGGTCTTATGCTTACTTTTCAAAGGAGTCCTTCCATGAGTGGAAAGATACTTTTAGTTCCACCCCAATGGGAATATGAAATATCTCCCAACTTTTGCTACATTGAACCTATTGTGCATGCAATAATGGATCTCTGGTAAGATGGACAATCTAAAAGAGAAGGAGAGTTTAAATTTATGTACATGTTATAGTGTTATGTACTTAGTTTCAGTTTAGTTTATTGTAATTAGCCATTGGCCATTACAAAATTACAAAACACAAATTGTGAACAAGCTATAGGTTAAAAGTCAGAATAGACAAAATACCAGAGATCAGTAGCAAAATATGACTAATTTAATACAGTAGCCTAAATAATGCCCCTTCCCGATGCCACCTTGGAACGTATATTCTTTGCCGCAAGGGCAAATAATGAACCTTTAAAAGAGACATATGCATCAATGTCAGATAACAAAAATGATTTTTCCCCTCAACTGGGTAAGCACTAAGACCAGATAAAATACCTGCTAAAAATTAGCCCTCGGACTACAATACAATGGGCAAAAGAGAATGTAGTGAGGTAAATCCTCAAGTTCGTGGGAACCACAAATACATAGACGATGGGCCAATGGAGTTTGAGTGAATCAGCCCTCCAAAATTGCTGTTGGCATTGATTGAAACTGTAGAGAGGTAAAGGACTCTCTAAGTATGTGTTAAGAGATATTAACTAGGTATGGAGTTCTAGTATGCTCTGATTTAATTAATGTGTACCATGGTGCCGCTTTTGATTTTAGTATCAAAGAGCAGTCTAGCCGAGCATCAAAGTCATAAATCCAGTTTCTATGTTGGTGTTATATACTCCATACTTCCCTGATAAGTGACAAATTTAAGAGACAGGTTGGTGCTAGAGTTGCCAGTTATCCCTCTATGGCAGGGGACCTCTTGCCAGCAACCTGCTCTTCCCACCCCACACAGAGTAGTGGCGGGAGAAAAGAAGTTGCCATCAGGTCAATGATATGGCATCACTTCTGAAGAAAACCTGGAAGTGAATTCACACCTCTCTAGGAATCACAGGAAACTCTTTCGTTTTACCACAGAGTTTCCAGCAAATCCTTTCCCCTTGAAATGATGTCACACTGTCATTGATGGCACTCCGCATGTCCCTGTCTCCCAGGAATCCATGCCTGGTAACCCTAGCTGGTGCCCACTGAATCAGAGAAAACCAGAGATTTACAGTATTTTTGTAATACTGGCTTATTTTCAGAGATGCATATAGAACACAGGTAGAGCCAAAAAGGCCCTCCTACAGGGCAGCAGTCTGCTACTTCAACAAGATCCCAGAGGGAGAGGGAGAGATCCTGCGCTATATTGTTATATACAGTGCAGAGTTTGTAATACTGGGGTATGTTATACTATTTTATATTCAAAAGCATAACCAAGAAGCATAGGCCGGATTGTTTGGAAGTAAATCCTTCTCAGTCATATATTGAAGGTAGGGGAACCAGGTGCGCTCAAAGAGTGATTTTGTTGTACAAAGATTCGTTTGAGCTATCTTTAAAGTGTCACTGTCATTGATGGCACTCCGCATGTCCCTGTCTCCCAGGAATCCATGCCTGGTAACCCTAGCTGGTGCCCACTGAATCAGAGAAAACCAGAGATTTACAGTATTTTTGTAATACTGGCTTATTTTCAGAGATGCATATAGAACACAGGTAGAGCCAAAAAGGCCCTCCTACAGGGCAGCAGTCTGCTACTTCAACAAGATCCCAGAGGGAGAGGGAGAGATCCTGCACTCCAAGGTGCTTCAGACAATTCATAGCCCTCTATCTTTCTTCTCTGTTTCTTTTCCAGCTCCTACTCTGCTAATTGTTGACAAGCACATACATGCCCCACCTAGGGTTGCCAAATGTGCCCGGGGGGCAGGGAACCCCCTGCTTTGGAGCTCCGATTTCCACCCTGGCGGAATTGGGTCCCGGGGGGAACCCCGCCCCCAAAGCTGCGTCACTGGAGGTGGCGCAGCCACGTTGCTGACATTGGGGGCGTGGCTGAGCTCATCGGGGGGGAAACCATATGTTCTGATGTCAGAGATCCTGCACTCCAAGGTGCTTCAGACAATTCATAGCCCTCTATCTTTCTTCTCTGTTTCTTTTCCAGCTCCTATTCTGCTAATTGTTGACAAACACATACATGCCCCACCATATACATTGGGACACGCCAGCTTCTCCATTTTCTGAAGGGTGCTTTAACAGATCCATCAGGGACCCAAATTCTAACAAGCATTCCTACTGAGGAAACATCTTTTGTTAAGGAAATTAATATCCTGTTATGATAGGCCCTGGATCCTGTTTCTTTAGGCCAACCATCCACAGTCATTATACACTGAACTCCGTCTGGACCCATATGGTGCTATGAAGCCCATTCCTCCCTCTTCTCTGTTGGCTTTCAAACAGACCCATAAGGTACCAAGCACACAATGTAGCAAATTATTCCTACAGTGGAAGAGGCATCCATGCCTCTGCAGGTCCGCATGTACAGTAGCTGATGGGTCACACTTAGGGTTAGTCAGTCAGCAAATCAGTTTATTGCGTTAGCGACCAGCCATGGCAATCTTGAAAAAAAGAAGAGTACAACATAATATAACAATTATAAATAACCATTAAAATCTAAATACCCATTAAAACTAATCACTGTAAACTACCAATACTATTCAATTATACACACATAAAATACATCATACAAATTATTATTGGAGATCATTTATCTATTATTAATCATATCTAGCCAGATTTGATTTCACTAGGCTGGCAAATTCCTGGAGATTTTGGGGTGCAGCCTGAGGAGGGTGGGATTTGGGGAAGGGAGGGATCTCAGCAGGGTATTGTCCCATCGAGTCCACCTTCCAAAGCAGCCATTTTCTCCAGGGGACCTGATCTCTGTAGTTAAGTGGTAATTCCAGGAGATCACTGTCACAATTTTGGGTCGTCCTGGCGTGGGTCGTCCTTTAAGCAAGCCGGGTAGGTGGCTGAAATAGAGGCATGTTGCTTCTCAAACCTCAGAACTTCGAAGAGTCCCTCAACAGGTGGGCCTCTTCTTTTTATTAGCACGGAAACTCCTGGTGAGTGTTACCTCATAGCTACACCAGTCTTTCTTTCCGTCCTAATTAATTCCTCCCTGGCTGAGGGCAATTTTCCTCTTTATTCAGTTTCAACCCGTTTCCCCCCGCTTGCTTAAAGTAACAGAGACATTTTAGCTTCCCATCTATCTGGTCCTTCTTTATTTCTTCTTGCTCCCTGGACTTGTCGCCTTCTTCTGGATTCGACATTTTCCTGGGTATTCTGGGCATTCTTCTCTGTCTCCTGGCACGCCCTTTCTCCTTGGTTCCGATATCTTCGTCCTCTTCTAGTTGTGTTATTCCTTTGTCTTGGGGCTTCGTTTCTTTCAGTGGACTTTTGGTCTCCCGCAGAGTTATGCCAGTCAGCGGCGGCATCTGACAATCACCAGGCCCCACCTGGAGGCTGGCAACCCTAGTCACGCTGTGTCTTATTTACAGAAGACTGCCGATTCATCAGACACTGCTGACCCAGCAAAGTACCAGATGCTTTGTGGTCAAAAGTATATTTACATCTGTCCTCCAACAGATCCCTCCCAGAAAACAATTCTTCTCTCTGCTAAGTGAATTACTCAATAATCCTCATGTGGCTGTTAACAGTGTTTGGCGGCCCTGTATTTACCAGCAAATCTTATTAAGCAATCTCACTTTCATATGTTAGAAACCTGCCTGTTAATCCAGAAATCTTTTTTATACACAGGGGCTAACAGCATTGCAGAGAAGGATTCATTTTGATTGACAAGTTGGCAATCGGAAATAATGCCTGGAAATTGCCAGCGAGCAAATGATGAAGATCCAATCAAGCTTTTCCATCTTCCTTTACAAACCTCACTCCTTTATTTATTTCTGGCACTTGCATGAACGGACCAGAAATAAATGTATATTCATTATGACTCTCTCTTTTTAAAAAACCAACAGAGAAACCACTTAATATTCACTAATACACAGATATATTGGGAGTGATAGCTAGATGACTGCATTTGAAAATCATGGCTGGAGAGTAAAGCAAGGGCACAATCCGCCAATGTTTCTCCATTGAAATAAAAATAACTAGGAAGGACTGCATATACACACTAAGTCAAGGCTTGGAAACTGACAGCCAGCAGGCTGGATCTAACCTGGAGGCGATTTGACCTAGCCTTTAGCCTTAGCAAATCTTAATTATGGCCAAAGCTTTACCCCTTTTTTCTCTCTCTCAAGGAAAAGAAGAGCACATGTTGGCAAAGCTGTTAGAACTAGGTGTAATACTTTTGGATCAGGGCTATTTTTGGGCAGGAACGCACAGGAACGGAGTTCCGGCTGGCTTCAGAGTTGGCCACGCCCACTACAGCCAAAACCTCTGTGTGCCTGGCTACAGAGGGAAGGCCTGGAGAGCGACACCTCCCCGGTGACTCTGAGGCAGGCGGGCCGGGGGGGGGGAGCCCTGGAAGGATCAGGGATGCCTTCCCATGCCTTCCCTAGCCTGTCCAAGGGCCGGCTTGCCTGGGCTCCCTGCAGTCGTGGGGCACCCAGGCAAGCCAAGCGAATGCATGGGGGTGTTGCCTAATATGCAAATGGGTTTCTGTTGTTGGGTGTGGCCTATTATGCTAATGAGTTCCTGCTGGGCTTTTCCTACCAAAAAAGCCCTGTTTTGGATCAACAGGTGAAACCTACCAGAATAAGGAAGGGCTTAACATAACTTTAATTGACAGGACAACTAAAACATCTTATACAACTATGGTCATGTGATCTTAAGGCCAGTCCACAAATGATCAGTTTCTTAACCCTGTTTAATATAAGGGAATGTTTCTAAATTATAAATTCTACCTCTACAGCAGGGGATATACCACACACCTCTCTTATGCATTATTATGATGGGTTAGAATTGGTGGGCAAAATAGTAGTCCCTTTATTCATCTTTCTTGTCAGCTTATCAATGGCTGGTAGTGGCCCACAGCTACTCTGATTGCACAATCTGTGCTTTTAAAATTGGATTTCATTTTCATCTATATTCTGCAACAGGCCCGATTTACCAAAGAGGAAGATTGTAAACTTGTATATTGTATGCACTTTATGCCCAATGTGAGCCGCCCTGAGCCCGTTCGCGGGGAGGGCGGGGTATAAATACAATAAAATAAATAAATAAATAAAAGATGAACCCAAATGTAAGATGACCTCCCCTCAAAAAAGCTTATAAACAAAAGTAAATTACACATATTTAAGATGACCACCTTTTTTTTCTTGATGGAACATGTGGGGATAAAATAAAGTCTTCCTTTCAAGAATGCAGGATAATGTAACAAACCTATTTCTCAGAGTTCTGAACTTTCTGCCCTCTCTTTCAATAAATGTGTTTAAGGTACCTTACAGTTTATTATCATTTTCACTGCAGCAGACTAACACAGGTGCTCAGCCTGAATTTTATGTAATATATGTGTGTGTCCCTGTAATGTCATGCCTGGATGCATGTGCTTCACAAATATGAAGGTGCCTGTCAAAATTGTAGCTATTTTATTAAGAAGCTGAAACAGTTGCATCATCAGTCGGTGTGGTAAAAATAGACTACAGCTCCCCAGATCCCTATCAGGAGGTCCATTTTAAGAGGTCCAGGGGCCAGATGTTTATTGGAGCTTTCTTCTCACAGCATTCGGTGTCAGTTTCATAAAAAAAAGATATGCCTATTACCTATTCCAAACCAATCTATATTTGACAACTGAATTTAGCACAGCAGTTTGTTAAAGTTTTGTATCTTGAAAACCTATTGAAAGCCTGTTGGATTCATTTCCAGGTTACAGCACTCCTACGTGTGGAATTCCCACCCATACCCCTTGAGGTTGCATAGGTTTAGTAAACCCTAAAATTGGTGGGATTCTGAAACAAAATGTGTTGTTAAGTCACCTGTCAGTAACGTAAGCAAAGCAAGTGAGTGTTTCTTTCTGCTGCCGGCTGGAGAGATGACTTCATTGTCCCACTCACCAACCAGGCTATCAGCCAAGCTATGTTTCTGCCTGCAGGTACTGGGAAGAGGAAAAGGAAAAATAGTCAATGGGCTTAGGGCCTCATTCAATTCGTAGTCAAAGAAGATGATAAACAGAGAGTTCCACCAAGTTGGGGCCAGGACAGAGAAGGCCCCAGCCCTGGTGGAGGACAGCCGAATATCTCTACGGCCAGGGACCACTAGCAGAGAGAGTTCCACCAGGTTGGGGCCAGGATGAAGAAGGCCCCGGCCCTGGTGGAAGACAGACGTATATCTCTACAGCCAGGAACCGCTAGCAGGTTCTTCTGTAAAGAGCATAGTGCTCTCCTGGCGGTATCACGAAGGAAGTGGTCCCACAGATATGTTGATCCTAGACCACTCAAGACCTTAAAGGTCAAAACCAAAAACCTTGAACTTGCCTCGGTGCTCCAAGGGAAGCCAGTGCAGTTGGCACGGCACATTTCAGACATGGTAGTATTTGTCAATGCTAATGAGTCTCTCCCCCCCTCCACCATATGACCTTCACCCCTCAAAAAAGGATCTTCGTACATAGGGAGGTATTTGAGACTGCAGACTTTAGCAAACCCATCCTTACACTCATGGATCACACAAACACATTAGCTTGCCTTATAGTCAGACTATACGTCTGTCAAGGCCAATATTACATCCTGCAACTGAGAGTTTCTTTCCAGCATGGTGAGAGCCAGCGTGGTGTAGTGCTTGAGAGTGGTGAACTCTAATCTGGAGAACCGTGTTTGATTCCCTACTCCTCCACATGCAGCCAGCTGGGTGACCTTGGGTCTGTCACAGCTCTCTCAGCCCCATCTACCTCACAGCATGTCTGTTGTAGGGAGAGGATGGGAAGATGATTGTAACCCACTCCAAGACTTCTTTGGGTAGTGAATGGTGGGATATAAAACCAGCTCTCTTCTCCTTCTCCTTCTCCTTCTCCTTCTCCTTCTTCTCCTTCTTCTCCTTCTTCTCCTCCTCCTCCTCCTCCTCCTCCTCCTGTCTTAGGCAGAGGTCTATCACTTCACTTACCATCTGCTCCTTCAAATTGGAGATGCCAGGGATTGCGCCCGAGATCTTCTGCATGCCACTGAGCCATGACTCCAGATGTGGACTGGAAATACAATGCAAATTTATCTTGATGACTGGGACCAATAGGCCATCTTGAGTTAATTCAGAGAAAGGGAAGAGAAATTACACCTGAAATCAATAAATAAGTTTAAAAGGAGAAAAGGGCAACAAGGGCAAATGAATGCAGCTCTGTGTGACCCCCTCCACCCAGAGCAATTTTGTTCATCTTAAAGACCAACCATAGTGATGCTTGAGAAGGTGATGTGTGATTGCTTTGCCAAGAAAGTTTGTTTCTCTCTGTATACCAAAGAGCTTCCAATCTCCACCAAAGTATTTTTAAGCCAGAAGTCAAAATCATAATGGCCAGGAGTGTATCTCTTGATTTTTAACATCCTCCTACATCATCTATCATCATCTAATTTAGCCATCGTTCATTTATTTAGCACCTCTGCTGCTGACTTCTCTCTGCTGACATTATCTTTATGAAAACAGCTTCCCAACTAGAGAACTTTATGGTGCAGAAACACGATTTGCGATATCACCTGGCTGGCTCAATCTGTTGCCACATGTTATAAGGAATAACCTCGGCTGATCTTAAAGTCGAAGTATGGTTATGGGATGGTGGAACACAGCATGTGAAGTAACACCATCTGCTGGGGTGCAGAGTCTGGTAAATCATTCAAAACTTTGTGTAATATTAATAAAATTCCTTCTGTCTCAGAACTAAAACACCGGGAAAGATATGAACACAAATTGACTGAAGTAGGCCAGTGATTCCCAAACAGCAGGCCAGAGTACATTGGTGTGCTAGGAAAGAGATTAAATGATGCTTTCAAAATTGAAGCCACCATCTTGGATTCTTACCTTCTTGAGATGGGGAGGCCCCATGGACCATTGAGCCTTCTACATCATCCCAAGGGAAGGAGTCAAGGACTTACCAGGTTCCCTGATGAAGTTCACATCACAACTGACAGGCCTATGGGAATGTCAAAAGCAGCCCCATTGTTTTCATTTAAAGGTCTCATCCTGAAGTCCTAACTGATTGGGCACATCTAGTAATAGCTAACTGACTGAGGACACTGAATGAGGACATTGGGGAACCAAGTTCACTGGCCTATCCTGTTAGCACCATTTCAAGGAAGATGCCTGCCCATTGTTCCCAAAGTTAATCAGGAAAATATATACGTGGTTAAGGGATTTCTTTGTTTTGCTCTGCTTTAGAGGGCTTGTGTCTATGGTTTTGCTGTCAGCATTGACTGGTGATCAGGAAGAGGCAATGAAAATGATTGTGGTGCTGCAGTACCTTCCATTTTAGGAAATATTAAAATATTTGTAGCTTTCTGGTCTTCTAAAGATGGTGAATGAGGGAATGCATATACATATGGTGTGCAGACAGTAGATACAGAGAACTTTTGTTCCCTCTTCCATAATACTACTTCTCAGGATGGTCCAGTGTAATTTATTTGTGCTAGGCTCAAGAGAAGGAAAGAAAAGTCTTTCTTGTGCAATGTATAATTAATGTAAAGAATTCACTGCTACACAATATGATGATGGACAACATTTTAGATGGCTGTAAAGCTGGTTTCATAGAGGACAGGTCTACTAATAGCTATTATTTATTGATTACATTTCCATCTTGCCTTTCTTCCATGATGGAACCAATGTTCCCTCTAAGCTGTGGAGTCTTGTGAGCAAAAATTTTACTTTGTGAGCTACTGGCATTACAGTTGTGAGTGAGCGATTTGGCTGCTGCATAAATCAGTTTGCTCTGGATCCATCCTTCCTGAGCCAAGGCAAAAATGTGTGAGCTGGAGGCTAAAAAATGGTGAGCTAGCTCACACAAACTCAGCTTAGAGGGAACACTGGATGGAACTCAAGGAAATGTACATAATCTTTTTAGGAGATATCCATCCAGGCGGTGACCAGACACCTGCCAGCTGAGCTGCAAGGTTGCTGCATCATGTGTCTGGTAGCCATCTTCTTGGATCATGCATGCTTAGTTCTGATAGCTAAAAAGGGAACTGAAGGAGAGAATCCTGTGAGTAGTCTTATTAAAATGGCATCCCAATGTAAGTAAAATTCCAGACAAAGAAAGAATGGGGAGTACATCACTTCCACATTCAGTTTCTCAGGCATCTAAGCGAAGATGATACATCCAGAATACCCCTTTTCAAGGTGGTCTGAAATGGCTAGACTGTATCACCAACTTTTAAGATGGGAGACACCTAACATAACCCAAACATGTCTTTATTACTTAATACTGATACATAATCTAGGACCAGACAAAGCAGAAGACACAAGTGGTAGTGTTCCAGACATTTAAGAGGATAATATAAGAAACTATCAGATGTATATTTAAGCAAATTGATCAAGAGAGAGAAAAGAATGAGAAGCTGGTCAGAATGTTGTGGACCCTTTGATCCCACAGTCCCTATCTGTTTCTTTTACTTAGAAATCAAAAAGTCTTGAGTCAACAAGTCTACATTATTTAAGTACATACTGACATTTCTTGCAGATTTTCTTCTTGTATCAGCTCAAAAACAAACTATTTAAAATCCTCCCAGCATCCAGACAAACAGACATATAAAAGAATGATGAGGAGAGAAAACCAAAGTAAAAGGGAAAAAAAGAGTGAAAAAAAGTGTGGCATGTGAAATGGAAAAAGCTGCATGTGCAATGGATATCCTTATACTAATAGCCAAGTTGCCCCCTCCGTGCGGATACTTAAATCAGCACGGAGGGGGCAGCTGGGGGGCCGGGGGAGGTTTGTGCACACGTGGGCCAATCCCCACGTGTGCACAAAAATAAAAAAGTTAAAAAAAAATTCGGGGGGGAT
>NW_015171526.1:321751-332870 GCF_001447785.1 Gekko japonicus | reverse complement strand
CCCATTCCCACTATGGTGGTAGACCTGGCCTCCGGAGTCCGGAGGCCAGGTCTACCACTGTAGTGGGAAGACGTGAGTAGACCTGGCCTGCGGAGTTCGGAGGCCAGGTCTACCACTGTAGTGGGAATGGGTGGGTAGACCTGGCCTGCGGAGTTCGGAGGCCAGGTCTACCACTGTTGTAGGAAGGTGTGGGTAGACCTGGACTCCGGAGGCCAGGTCTGCCAATATAGTGGGAAGGGGTGGGTAGACCTGGCCTCTGGAGGGGGGGCGCTCCAGGGCAGGGGGGTAATTGAGCCAGGGGGTGGATGGGGGTGGAGGAGATAGGAGAACCGGCGGGATGGGGGGGAACTTACCTCCTCCTGCTGCTTCCTCCTCTTCCTCATAGTTGTGGAGTTCCCCCTCTCCCGCGAGTATCGCGGGTCCCCCCCTTGTATATATCTATATACTAATAGCGAAGTCACCCCCGTGCGTGTAGATACCTAAATCCGCGCATCGAGGGCACCTGGGGGGGAGGGAGATTTTTGTGCACACTTGGGGCAGTCCCCAGGTGTGCACAAAAATCTAAAAACCTGGAAAAAATACCAGGGGGATACTTAAATCCCCCCAAAAGTGGCAGAGCGTCCCCTGTGCATGTGCAGGGCACGCTCTGTGATCTCCCTCACCGCCGCTGCTTGGGGGGGGGGAAGAGAGCAGCGAGGCCCAAGCCATATATATATATAATGTGCACTCTCTGTCTCTCTCCCTCTGTGTGTGTGTGGCACATGAAATGGAAATCTATTAAAACAGAAGGTAATATATAACACATAACATTTTACAAAGCTCTATGTAGTTAAACCAAATTCTGTTACAGTAGATGTCATTCCCATGTCCTGCCCGCTTACCACTATTTTTACTTTTGCTGTAGATTTCAAAGTTTTTCTGACCAAGCTTCTACATGTGGTGTGGTCACAGCTTTCTAACATTAGAGAACAAAAATTACAGCAATATGTGATTTCTGACTTCTGTGTGAGCTTGAATCAATTGAATGCTAAGAAGTGAAGAGCTGAGTGAAGAATAAGCTTGATACCTCCTCTTATCAGAACACTGATGGTCAGTTTCTATATTACACATGCATTAATGTCCTACCAGTCATAAAACGTAAGGGTTCTAGTCTTGTCTGCCATCTTGCCATTCTGGAGTTGGAAGTGCTGTCAGCCCACATAGAATCTCCCTTTGTTTCAGTGGGATTATATGGGTTCATAAACAGCATACACAGAAACCACATGTAGCTGCCACAGGTCCAAACGTAATCTTGCTCCTTGGCAGTGATGAGTGGATGGCTCCATATCAACCAAGTCAACAGCTTCTTTCTCCATTTCTCACATTTTGACAGATTTATCTGTATTATATATACAATTTTATATGCAACTTTAAAAGAAGAGGAGGAGGAGGAGGAGGAGGAGGAGATTGGATTTATACCCCACCCTTCACTACCCAAAGGTGTCTCAGAGCGGCTTACAAACTCCTTTCCCTTCCCCTCCCCACAACAGACACCCTGTGAGGTAGGTGGGGCTGAGAGAGCTCTTGACAGAAACTGCTCTTTTTCAAGAACAGCTGTGCCAGAGCTATGGCTTGCCCAAGGTCATCCAGCCAGGTGCAAGTGGAGGAGTGGGGAATCAAACCCGGCTCACCCAGATTAGAGTCCGCACACTTAACCACTACACCAAACTGGCAAATATCATACAATGCACATCATTACATATATATATGCACATATCTGTACATTTTATTGGTGAAATTCTGTGAAGAGAGACACAGTGATGTAAAATAGAAAAGAACCTGTACAAGGGAGAAAAGATCAGAAGGGAAGTTTGTGGCTGAAAACAGCAGGGATTTGAAAATAAAAATAATCTTTGGGTATCCCATATATCTCATGGAAACAAGGACTTTCTTCCCTTTTGTCACCTCAGTTGGCTCCTGCAGAAACTGCGCTGTGCTACAGTACTGAGTCTCTACTATGGTGTCTCTACTTCTCTATACTGGTATGACAGCTATGCCAGAAGGCAAGGCCAGTTCCTTAGAGAACAAGACTCTGGTATGACAGCCAGGCAGACACCAGTGTAGGTGGAACAGAAGGAAGAGTCCCAGTTTCCTGGAACATTTTTCCTATGGAGTCACCAGTCAAACCAGGTTTCAGCTGGCACAAGAACACAGGAAGAGCTCTACTAAATCTGACTGGAGGTCAGGCTGGTCCAGGATCCTGTTTCCACCAGCCAGATGACTCTGGAAAGCTTACAAACAGGACACAAAATCACTCTCTATCCTTAGCAGATGCTATTTAAAGGTCTCTGAACATGGAGCTGCTTGAGAGATGAATTAAATGATTCTTTTGCCATGGATTTTGTCTTTCATTTCCTTTCTCCAATAAAAGCTCTATGATAGATTGATCTTGAGCAGTGAATAACTGTTGTTAATCACTTATCACCCTATAGACAAGAGTAAAAAAAAATGCAACTGCTAGAATTCTTTTTGGACCCCTGTCACCATGTAGTAAGGCATGTTGTTATGCAAAACACTAGGGAGACGATCACTGACCCCCAAAAATGAAACTCCCAGGATGCTGGCCAATGAGCTGAGATCAGGAGAAACAATGAAATAATCAATAACCCTCATTCCCTTGAAGCCCAAGATGGTAAAATCCCCATTTGTATCAAATTCCCTGGTGGCCACTCAAAATTACTAAATTCCTCTGGGTAGCAAAAGTGGCCAACCTCAAACCACCGGCATTTATTGTGATGTCTTTTTGAGGACTGACAAAAACACCAAGGACTAAGGAAATTTCCACTGTAATTTTGGTTTTCCAAAAAACAAAACAAAACACCTCTGTCATCTAGTAGCCATCTTGTAGCAGAAATTCTGAAAGTGAATTAACCTGGTGGGAGCCTCCCATCAGAAGCCAAGGGAGAGTTTTGATGCTTCAGAACATCTGATGCTCCTTTCTACATACCTGGGCCCCATGAAAAGTGACCCTGAAGATCACCTGGTTTATCATGACGTTTCCTGAAGAATCTGCTCTTGAGTCCATCTGTATGCTGGTCCCTCATGGAAATACTTTTTTATTGGGTTGCGAGTGACAAAACTAGGATTCTTCTGTGCTTAGCATGGAGCTATTTATTTGTATTGCAGGAAAACACTGTGCGAGCTTTCAGTAACTGGGTTCATAGGGCGAGTAGTGGAATTTGGAGAAATCTGAACTGGGTACGGCTCTCTGGAGGTCACAGCTAGTTGAAACAACAACAAAATGTCAGTTGGAAACCTCCAATTTTATATTATTTTATTTGGCTTTCAGCACATAACATGAAAGCAACAACATTCATGTTTAATAACTGCCGAGGAGGAGGAGGAGGCAACAGTTGATATGGTTTTCTGCCTGGCCTAATGAACAATCTTTCCAGCTTAGCACTGAAAGGGCATCTGCCAACAGTCCCCGCAAGCGGAAAGGGAAAAAAAGCTAACCTTGCCAGCTACAAGCCTCTTCAGGGGTTGCCCCAGAGCACCCAAGCATGCTGTACTGTTGCATTCTGCTCTGGGTCTGGCTTTATTTGATTGTCACCAATTAGTGCAACAATAACGATCCTTACAATCTGTTAGATGTTGAAGCTGCTCCCTAACACAATTAAGCGCTCGCAACAAACCCGAGCCACAATGAGAAATGTAGCCCATTAAGTCCCATTTAATCAGCTCACAATTTCCACTCTTGCCTGGCATGTCCCCCTAGGACTCGACTGAAATAATGGCCGCAGTTACCTCTTCCTGGTATGCCTTGATTGATTGACAAGCGGCGGCTGTCGTCAGCCACTCTCCTCCACCATTTTCCCAGCAGGGGGTATTGCACAATGGCAATAGGGAGCCTTAATGATACCACAGCTTCAGTCACTACTATATAAATATGACATGAAACTTCCTGCGCTGTGCGGAGCGGCATTTTTCTTTCATGTTTTATCTCTTCTTTATATGCGGTAGGTCACAGGGAATAATTTTTAACTCTCCAAATCCTTAAAAAAACAGGACTTTGAATGCCTGCACACTGAAGTCAGTCGGGATTAAGTAATAGGGCTTGTTTTTCTGTATGCTCGATCTGGCGCCTTCTTTATAGGCTTTGATATTGGGATGAGCACAAAGAAATGGCCACAGCTCTGCGTGTCCTCTGCGCTAATAACAGCTTCTGCAGTGTGATGGTTAGATGACTCAGACCGGGGAGAACTAGGGAGGTTTCTGACGTTTGAGAACATGCTGTTTCAATTCTGCCCATCCCTGCTCAGGCTGCGATTGCAGTTGCCTTTTTCCCCCCTCCAGATCACGTGAATGGAATTTGACAAGAATGTCACTGTTAAAACGGATGCCAGCATTTGCATTCGTAAATGGCATTAAAATGGTTAGGGTGGACAAGCCCTGTAAAATGGTATGGAAGAAACTGACACATCGGGAATGCCAGCAACGAACAAATGGGCACAGCAATGGCACACAAACACATCCAGGGAAAAGGCACACTTGTACAGCCCTAGGGAACAGACCTCAGGACTGCATGTGGAGCTTGGTATCAATTACAGAATCAGAGGTGATTTAGTGTAGTGGTTAGAATACTTGGTCAGGGGGGCTAGAGTTCAAATTCTTATGCAGTCATGCAAGTGGCTGAGATAAGTCCCCCCCCCCGCCTAAGATTGTTATAAGAATAAAATAGGTGCAGGACTGCATTTGCTGTGCTTAGCTCCTTAGAGGAAGGGTAGAATGAAAATACAGCAATTAAAAACTGGAAAGATCTTAAGGACTATTTGGAAAAAAATTGGGATGTAAGGGATGGTTTATTTAGACGCCCTAGGGGTCTCTGGGCAGTTAACAGGGGAGTTCTAAGAACTATTTCTCTCCTAACTAAGGCCACATGATATGGGGTGGGGGTTCCTACTAGCACCCTATGTGGTGGGCCCGCTGTGTGTCTCATTTCTGGCTCGGCTTTCCTTCTCCCGGCGGTCTCTTGCATCTTCCCTGGGCCGGCTGCTTCCTTGGTGGGACTGTTCCTGGCGCCCGTCTCCATGTCTTGCTTCGGCCTCGGCTCTGTCCTGAATGGTTCCGCTGCGCCCACAATGCACGTCATCGTGCGCCGCCTCAGTCTCCACCGCAGTCGTCTGCTGCCAGGTATCGCTCTGCCTTGTTCTCGCTTTTTCACTGCGCCGCGCCGTCTAGGCTCCACCGCATCCACCGCCATTGGTGCTCTCGCCGTGATGTTCTTGCCGCTGCTACCACCACATACCTCACTGAGGAGGAGGGTGCCCCCCACCCTTATAAGGGTGGGTACCCATTTGCCTACTCGCTTGGTTTTATTTGCTTTCAGGCCGCTGGGTGGGCGGGAGCTGGGACTCGGGCCAGGCGCTCACCCTGGCCGCAGTGGATTCTCGAACAGCCATAGTGGCTGTCTCTAGATGTTACTGGCAGGCGTTTAACCGCCTGCGCCACCGCTCCCGCTTTGACAATTATCGAAGGCAATAGATATTAAAAATAGACTAAGATGTATTACTTAAATATAGATATGTGTAATTAAACAGAAAAAGGGTGGAGGAAGAAGACCTAAGAATTGAACAGGAAGCTGGAGCTCTGTGGGAAGCCACGCGGGGGGGGGGAAGGGTGGAGGGTATGATGGATTAAGGTAAAAGTTGTGATCTATATTTGACTATGTTTATTATATCCTAATAAAAATGGTTTAAAAAAAGAAAAGGAAATCCAGCAATTAAAAGAAACTAATAACCCCAAGGATCTTTTTTAAAACATCAGTTTCTAGTCATTGTACCAGAATCCTGAATGAAGACACGATACACCAGGGGGTATGGGTTAAACTAGGTTTTTATTTGGCAGAGGGGACTGCATTTTTGTGGTCTGTATGATCTCGATATAATAAACCCAAAGACCAATTAGGGTGCTTACAGATGGCTTATTACGGCAAAGACTCGGACAACGAGATACCAAGAAACAGTGGCATTGCAAACACAGCAAGCTAATATTGGATCCAAGAGAAATAAGAGACCCTGTAACGCAAACACTGTCTCATTGAACAGGAATATCACTGAGTGGATTAACAGTATCGTCTAGCTGATGGAGTATAGATTGTGTAAAGGCTGGCTGTTGCAGTATGTGCTGCAGTTTGACCAGTTACTTCACCTACTATATATGCTTTCGGGTTTCTGCTGCTACAGATCTCTGTGTTTCCAAAATTGCCTATTACTGCTGCACAGATGGGCTCATCTTCAACAACCTTTCCTGTGATGGGGTTGAATGTTTTCAGGGTGCAGCAGTAACATCTGTGCTCAATAGCACAGAGTTGCTTTGGCAAATTAACTGGCATTGACCAATCAATTCAGCTGTAGAGATGCTTCCTGGAAGAAATAGTGGCTTTTTGTGGATTCTTTTTCAGGTAGGCAGAAGTTTGTTCTCTGAGAAGGACTTGCTAAAGTTCATAATACTTATTATTTGGAACACCTAAGGAAGTAGCCTCAGGGTAGGTGGGAGGGACCCACAGCCCTAGGGACTAAGCCTAGATGTTTTTATCCACAATTTGTATGTAGAATCTGAACTCACTGAATCATAGACCTATATAACCCTTCTATCCAGAATACCTGTAGCTGGTGGAGTTAATAAAAAAAATCAAGGATGCTCATTCATCTGGTTCAGCTCACAGTCAGCCACATTCCAGTTAGCATAACTGAAAGATCAATGAACCATTCACCTGAATGTTTTCTATATTTTTCATCATAAAAAGGGGGAATTGTGCATGTCCACATCCTTCTCTCCCACAGCTTTCCAATATACCCCCCTCCACCATTTCCATGTCTGCTGTTTGCCACATTTTTCAATGCACAAAATGTATATATTTCACTGATGGTCATGTAGAATTGTGTTTCCCTGTCTCTCTTATTTCCTCATTGATCATTCATGCCAAAGGGACATGAACTATCAGGATCTGGATCAATTTGCACATGCACATGCACATTCTTACACTGCCACATGGGAATTGTAGGGGGGTTTTTACACCCTTCCCCATACTCCAAATCCCTATTAAAACTTGTTTGATTTACAAAATAGGTGTTTTGGAGTTGCACAGATTGTTTTCCCAATGGTGTGGGATTCAAATCAGAAATAATTGAATAATATTCTTCTACCGCTTCATGGGAGTTGTAATTTTTGTTTGTTTTTGTCTTTTTGGATGGAGGCGAAAGACATATAGCACCCTTGGCAGTTATCTTACTGAACAAGACAAGAATGCTAGGAAACGTTGAAGGCAGCAGGAAAAGAAGACCCAACATGAGATGGATTGACTCAGTCAGCCATCTTTTAAAGGACTGAGAGGAGTGAGCTGATTATCTTTCCACCAATATCATCAGCCTGACATCAGACACATTTACATTTGAAGAGGCCACTCATTTCCTATCATTAATGGGTGATCCAAGACCCAGTATTAGAGTATGATTATAGTGATTCTTATTTATAGTAGGCAGCACTTTAAATGCACATTCTGCTTTACGGGGGGTGGGGGGGGTGGAATCCCTGCCTTGAGAACATAAGAAGAGGTCTACTGGATCAGACCAATAGTCCATCTACTTCAGCACCCTATCACACCCAGGGGCCACTCAGTTCCTCTGGGGGGCCAACAATAGGGCACAGACTATTTTCAGTGGGGGTCACTGGGGGCATGATGTCATGTAAATAATAAATACAATAAAAATAGAAGAGCCCCCCCACCTGGTGGCAGTGAAGGGGGGAATGCCAGCTGAATGCAGCTCCCCCCTTCTTTCCTTCCAGTCCCTCCCCAGCTTAGCCTTTACCCTCCCCCTGGGAAGGCAGAGCGGAGCACCCACCATGGCTTCTGTGTGCTGACCCAGCAGAAGGAGTGGTGGCAGCAGGATCAGGCAGCTGCCTATTGGGTTCAACTTCATTCTCCTGGCTGAGAAGCTGTTGTGCAGCCAGGGGGAGACTGGCTGGACTGCATGGGGCTGGGCTGCCTGTCCCCTCCCCCCTCATGCCTCTCCTCAGGCAGGCAGCAGGCAAGCCAGGGATGGCCAGCTGGCTCTCTCCTCTGCTGCTCTGTGCGTCGCCCGCTCCTGGGGACTGGGACAGGGGTGTGTGGGAATTGGCTGTGGGGCACACTGGAATTTAGGAGGGGGCTGTACCCGATATGCCCTGTGTTAGCTACAGTCCTGATAGGGCATAGAATTTGAGGCCTTCCCCTGATGTTGCCTTCCAGCACTGATATCCAGAGGTTCCTCCATGAATCTATCTCATCCCCCCTTTTAAAGCTGTCTATGCCTGTGTCCATCACTTCATCCTCTGGCAGCGATCCTCTGAAGACCCTGCATTCTAAAATCAGATGTGGGGGAAATAACACAGAGTGGGGAGAAACATGGAGACATTGAAAAAAAATGGGAAGAATTTTTCCTGTGTTCCAGTTTCACAAGCTTAGCCTTAGTTGTAGTAGAGGAAGAGAAGACCAAGGTGTTTTTTCTTCATGGGAAAAAAGTGTGGTTTTAGGATAGATTGGAATGAAGCAGAATCAAGCAGGTATTCTGAAAGACTTCGAGGCATAAAGTACAGCAAGGGAGACAGTCTGTTTCCAGGCAGGATGGACACAGATTATTCATGAAAGACAATTCTTGGTTTCCACTGGCATCACAGAGGCCAAGCGTTTGTTTATCTCTACTCATAAGACAGGTTCTTCATTCATAACTGAATGACTGAGGGCTGCTGGATTTAGCCTTATCAGTTAAAGGTGTTGAGAATTACTTTTTCTCTCTCAGGGAAGAAATGATTCTTCTCCAAGCAGCAAAATCCGTAAGACACGCAGTGTGATGCGACTGTAAACTAGACCAAACTTTCCAAGAAGGCAGGAGATGGGGGGGGGAGTTATCTCTGGAGAAACAATTATTTCCCCTACCAAAGAGAAAAAATTGCCACAGATTATCTGGGGTAATTGGTTTATCCCAATAAAAAATAGCAGAAATCAAAAGCCATTGACAAATATGAGGTTACAGGTCATTAATGGTGCAAATTATGAGTTTAGCATCCAGACAGTACAATCTCTTTGAGTCCATTGATAACTACCCTAGTCTGTTAATCAGACCCAAGATGTCAGTTCTTCCACTGTTTTGTTTGTGAGTGTCAAATTTAAGAGCCTCTCTAGGGGAAGAAATAGTAGTCCTCAACTCCCACCATTGCTGGAAATATATGATATGGATGTAAGAACATAAAGAATGCCTGCTGAATCAGAACAAAGTTCTATCTATCTCAGCATCCTGACTTCATTAATAGTTAAACCCAACGTTTCCAGGTGTCAAGTAGAGCATGGAGGCAACAGCCCATCTTCCTGCCTGCCTCCAGCAACTGGTATTCAGAGATACACTGCCCTGAACTGAATGGCTCCATTTAAATATTGTGGCTTATAGCCCCTGAAGGATGTATCCTGATTGAATTTGTTTTTCAAACCATCTAAAAACCAGTAGCTGTCATCACAGCTTGTGTCAGTGAATTCCATAAGTCAGTTGTGCATTATGTGAAAAAATCCCTCCTCTGTCCTGAATCTTTTGTCAACCAGTTTAATTCGATATTCCTCAAGTGCTATGCTAAATTACAAGTCTCTTATTTTCTCCTGTCACAACATGGTGAGTTTCAGCATTAGGCATCTCCACTGGGACCTCTATGGAAGGCCTTCTAGTGTTGTCTGGTATCACGGGGTTTTAATTAGGAGGTCAGGTATAGATGGCTGTCTGCACCCCTACAGAAGCAGCCTGGAAAGAGGATTACAAACAGTTAAGTCAAGAGACTCCCTAAACAACTGACAATCCTCCTGGCTTGGCTAATCAGGTGTGACTCAAGGGCCAATCCAATGCCTCCTGGAAGTATAAAATTTCAAGCAAGTCGACTTCCTCAGTTTGGACAGCTCATGGCTGAGGGAAGCAAGGTTTTCTCTCTGTTCCATGGACTATTGGCCATGAACTAGTCTTGCCAGTTTCTGGCCTACCTATTCTTCACTTCAGACTACCACTTCTTAGTTACCTGTCTGTCCTCACACATAGTCCCAGAAAGAAGCTGTGGCAATGGTGCTTCCCAGAATGCCTTCAGGCAGACATGTGTGTCTGTGGTAGACTTCTATAACTTCTACCATAGAGATTTTGCTCAAACACCAGAGCATCCAAACTTTACCAGTAATATGATGACATCACATCCGATGTGTGCCAGAAGTGATGTTGCCGCATCACCAGTGATGCAGGCCTAGGCCTAGTTTTTTTCTGCCAGTAAGTCCCACCTCCAGCCACCAGTTGCCAGGGGATACCTATCTCCATATGTCCCTCACAGAGCATTGTACTCAAGTGATCAACATCTCCTGGTTGTCCCTGATGTCTGGCTCACCTTGATTAGGGCCAGGGCTTTTTCTGCCCTGGCCCCAGCCTGGTAGAACAAGTTCCCACTTGAGAGCCCTGCAGGATTTGTTACAATTCCACAGGGCCTGCAAGACGGAGCTGTTCCGCCAGACCTTTGGATGAGGCAGCGGACTTTCAAATCTATCTCGGCCTCCCCTGCTGACAATGCTGGCCAAATGGATCCAGCTCAAACTGAGCATCGCTGTCAAGGCAAATCCACCCTGTTTGTGTTTGATTTGTGTTTTATGAGAAATATGGTTTTAACTAATTATATTGTTACTTTGTGATTTCTAACCCTCCCTGAGCCTGCTTTGTGAGCTACTGGCATTAAAGTTGTGAGTGAGCGATTTGGCTACAGCATCAGTTAGCTTGCTCTGGAGCCATCATTCCTGAGCGAAGACAAAAATGTGTGAGCCGGAGGCTAAAAAACTGTGAGCTAGCTCACACTAACTCAGCTTAGAGGGAACACTGGACATGGGGTAGTGCTAGGAATGACCCAAAAATCTATGGTGTTGGTAACCCTTGTGTGTGTGGGTATTTAAAATATTTTACCTTGCTGATTGATTATACATATTTGATGTCATTTACAGAAATCAAAATTAAACCCTCTAAAACTTACTAAAAACCAGGCCCAGCCAGCAGGCAGTAAGAAAAAAGCATCAAAATCCAATTAAAGTTTA
>NW_015171526.1:311926-321676 GCF_001447785.1 Gekko japonicus | reverse complement strand
GCACAGCACCACCACACCGTGAAGGTGAGGTCCTGTGGCTTGATGGTAGAGTACAGGCACATACTTTACAGGGGGGGACCCTGTTTTAACCAGTGGAAAAGTCTCAGATATTTTATTTAGTTAATTTACATTCCATCTTTCTGTTCATTGAGAACCCATGGTGGCTAAAAATCAATAAACACATCAAATACAATAACAGCAGGTGTTTAGAAAAGCTTTCTCGGCCTGAGTCACTAGAGAGCTACTGCTGGTCAGAGGACACAGTACTGGACTTCACAGACCCAAGGTCTGACTTGGACTAAGGCAGCTGCATCTTCAAGGCCCGGCCTCTGATGGCAACTCACCTCACTTCAGAAGAAGGTGGAGAAAAACAGTGACAGGCCCGCCATATATAGGGTTTGGGGTTTTTTTGTTTTGATAGTTAGCTTCTTTTCTTTATAAACACTTTATCAGAGTTAGCAACTCTCTCAGCTCAACCTACCCAAGGGTGTTTAGGGCTGCAACATCCAGGTAGGACCACGACTGCAGTCACACACGCGAAATAATGCACTTTCAATCCACTTTCCATCTACTTTCCAATGGGATTTTTACCGTATGAAATGGCAATAGGAGAGCTTCCAATTACAACCAATCTCCAGGCTACAGAGATCAGTTCCCCTGGTGAAAATGGCTGCTTTGGAGGGTGGACTCAACAGGATTCTACTGCAGAGAGGTCTCTCCCCTCCCTAAAGCCTGCCCTCCCAAATCCCCTCCCTAAACAGCTCCACTCCCCAATTTCCAGGAACCTCCCAACCTCTTTCTGTTCTGGGCTTTTTGACCAAATTGCAGGTGAGCCCCTGTGTCCTCATGGCCATAACTGGACAGTGCTGAGCATTCCCTACCCATTCTTTCAGCTGTTGGCTCACATTAGGCTGCAAAGAGGGTAAAGCAGGGCATACTAGATGATCAGTTCTGGCAAAAGGGTGGCTGGTCATAGGACTGAGAGGCAGAGCATGAGGCCAAGGAAATGGAGGCTGAAATGTTCCAGCAAAGCTTTCTCAGAGTGAGACTGCATGGTGTCTTCCTGAGAAGACGGTTCAGAAGTCCTGGGCTACATGTGCATTTGCAGGACATCCCTCTTCTTCACCTTCCCTCTAGATGCAGAACAATGCTGCCTTGGGCTGCCTGGTGTCTCCCTGGCCAACCCTGATGCCAGCATCTGGGTGCAGGCCAGGGTGACTGAGGGCCAACTGCACAACATTCTGCCCTGCCAGTGGGGTAATTCAGCTGGGCAGAATGAGACCAGAAGCCCTTTATCTCCTTTCTGACCCCAGAGCCATTAGGCACCAACCTCTGGTCACAGCTGGCACACAGGTATTTTCTACCTGCCTTCTCTTCCATTCAGTTGACTTTGAATTTAAAAAAAAGTTGAGGCAGGAGTGCTCCTTCTCCACCCTCTCCTCCTCCCTCTGCCCTTTCCCCTCACATCAGGAGACGCTGATCTCTGACCCTCACTTTCCATGTGACTTTCCAAAGCTCCGGAAGTATGATGTTGCACAGTCTCCACTGTTACCCAGACCCATCCACATGTCAGGTCTGTCATGTGGAGAGTGTCCTCTAGTGCAAAAACTGTAGAACACAAGTCCCATGGCAAGAAGGAGTATGTCAAGTCTCTTGTATATACAAGTACTAGTCTGGTGCAATAAGATCTTGAGGAGGAAGGTTGGAAGGGAAACAGAAAGAAAGTAGCTTAATTACCATACCCAAGGAACAGAAGGATAAAGTTCAGGCAAAAGCAGAAGGCAGGGAGCAGTTGCAGTAAAACCATCACAAAGCATAAGAAGAGACTTGGGTTGGATCAGTGGTTTATCTAGTCCAGCATCCCATCTCACTCAGTGGCCAACTAGTTCTTCTGGACAGCCAACAGCAAGGCATAGAGGCAGAAGCCTTCTCCTGATGTTGCCTCCTGGCTCTGGGATTCAGAGGTTTAGTGCCTCTGAACATGGAATTTCCCCTCAGTCACCATGGCTAATGGCCACTGATAGGCCTATCCTCCATGAATCTATCTAATCCCCTTTTAGAGATGTTTATTCCTGTGGCAGTGAAACCCACATTTTAATCATATGTAGCAATCCAATGAGACCATTCACTTTTGCACAGCCTTAGTGTGTTGGTGCATTACTTTTAAGCTAAATGGTGGGCAGGGGGCTTCCAGTTAGGTTGCCAACTCTGGATTGCAAAATTCTGGAGATTTAGAAATGGGGCTTGGGACAGATGGAGTTTGGGCAGAGGAGGGAGCTTGTTAGGGATGTGACACCCTGGAGTCCACCTTTTGAAGCTGCCATATCCTCCAGGGGAACTGCTCTCTGTTGTCTGAAGATCAGGAGTAATTCTGGGAGATCTCCAGAGCCCCACCTGCAGGATGGATCCTGCCTTCACTGGCAAAAGATATATATAAAAGTTGTAAAGTATATTCCCTGGGCAGGGAGTGCCGAAGACTAGAGGGCACCACAGAGAACACCCTGATCCATGGCTTACTTTATTTCAGTTCAACAGAATGAGGAGGCAAGGCCACATGGTCCAGATTCTCTCTTGAACAAAATTAGTTACTAATCAAGCAATGTAGCTTTTGGCCTTTACTACAGCGGCTTTGAGATTCCTTAAAACGTTACCATTCCATTTTCTATGCAACAGTTATCAGGTACAATAGGTTTTCTGCTCACATCATGATGTGTCCGAAATGCAGTGGGAATTCTTTTTACTGAGTCTTAAGTCCTTCAAGCACTTTCCAATTCTTCTGGCAATAAACAAGCTTGCTAGGCTCCGGCAACAAACTTTATCCCCCTTTATAACGTGCCCGGCTGTAATGCTTCAAGTTAGATAGAACTGAGACAAAGGTCATCACTGTGTTTTTGTTTGTTTGGGGAATATATTGCACAACCCTTGACAAAATCACATCTGCTGGGTTTTGCAGCAGAATTTCTTTATGCTTATTATTTCAAATGCTTCATTACTTTTCCTCTTCCTTTTTTTGACTGCTAAAAAAAAAGAAGAAGAAGAGAAAGAATGTGGCCAGAAATATGTCAGCTCGACGGTGTGTAATTTGACAAGGGTTGTTTCTGTGCACTTGTATTTGAGCTAGTGAGATAATAATGAATCGTGCACAGCTTGGCAAATGCAGCTCGAAGTATCATACTAAATGACTACCTTGGTTTCCGAGCAGAACATCAAGTTACTCAGAGGAATTCAATATGGTTTCGACAGGTATTGCATCAAGGAGTCTGTGTTCAAAGACAGATGCCAATCATTTCCCAGGCATGTGTGCGAACGAAATGAGGGATGCTTCATGAAAGCCCTAGCGTTCCATAAAGTTTCTCTAAAACTTAACTTTTAAATTCACTCCAGATTAAATGTCACCTGCTGCTCTCAAGTCTTTATTATTATTATTATTTCGCGCAGAAATCCACCTCGATTTAGGATGACGGTGATGGTGAAATGGCAGATGGCGCCAGGCATTTGACAATTTCACGATGACCATTTTGAAACAGCTTTTTCTGCACATGAAGTTTCATTACAGACTTCTCTGAAGGGATCCTTTCCCAATCTTGTATGGCCAGTCTGCAAGGTTGTGCCTCCCCCTGTACACACCCAGGGGATGGGGGTGTGTGCAGTACTCCATAGGGGGAGCAAAGGAACAAGCCCTGTTATCAAGTGCAGATATACTGCACATGCTGGCCAATGGGAGGCCAGAGACAGGCAGGCTTAAACAAAGGTCCATACCAGCCACCTTGGCACTTTCCACTGGCAGTTCTATACCCTCCCTCTCCTTCCCATCTTACATTGTAGGATTACTTCGTCACTCATGGGCCAGTAGGAAATTTGGCTCAAACTCTAACAAGGTGTCAGCAAGCTGCCAAAGGTTCTTTTCCATGTGTATATGCTCACCCTTGTTTTTCCCCCTCTGTAGATGCGATCGGCGTGTCATGCACATATCTCTCCAGTAACTATGCATTCCTTTCAGAGTACGCCAGTCCTGCTTTGATGTACTGCTATCTCGCCAAGGCCACAGGTGGAAGAGCAGAGGAGCTTTGCTTTGTCTTTAATTAGCAGAAGCCATGGGAATTGCATACCTATTTACAATTAGGTAACCGTTGCTTTCCATGTTTATGAGCTGTTATGTTTATGAACTTGCTTTAACCTTTCATTCCTCTTGAGTCTTTGTTATTCTGAACAGTGACCCTATTCAAGTGCTTCATGGCTTCAATAAAGTAAAACCTTCTAGTAAGTGTGTGCTACGTTGTTTGCTGTGGGGACCTGACACAAGGTCCTCTTCCTTACTCTGCACTGTGGTTAAGGGGAGCCTGAGATTCCAGGTACTGATGGTCTCTCTAAGTAGACATTTACATAGCCCACAAATGCAGTGCAAGTTCAGGAGTCTTCCTCAAACCAGCTTTCAAGGCTGCTGAGATGAAATTCAAGATGGCATTACTTTTTGTCTGGGAGAGATGATGCCTCCTATGGCACATGCATGCATATGGGGGGGGGGGACGGCATGCCAGTCATCTTCAGTGCAATAACCGGGGGCACCATGATGCCTGCCAGTGAGTCCCTAGTGTCCATTTAGTGAACAGCAGACACTGAGTGGCAGTCAGACGTAGAGAGGTCGCTGACTTATTTGTCCTCAGAGAGCTCTAGATATGTAGTCACCCCAGTCGCTTATCTCTCTCAACTGGAGACTCCCAGTCAATGGAAGGCATTTCCCCCTGCCAGATGGCACGCACTCCCTTCTGCGGTTCTGGAGGGGTGATACAAAAAGGCTCCCAAGGCAAATAGGCTTGGCCCCTGTAGTTCAGGTGAGACTGAAACTATAGAACATGTATTAGTTTGCTGCCCTTTTTACCACGAGATTTACTCTAAGTTTATTCTTCCTTTGCTTAGCAGACATGCCGGTCGTTCAGATCTGGTGTATACCAGAATGTTACTTGCAGATGTAAAATCACAGAGAACAAGTTTGGTGTAGTGGTTAAGTGCTCATACTCTAATCTGGGAGAACCAGGTTTGATTCCACACTCCTCCACTTGCACGTGGCTGGGTGACCTTGGGCAAGCCATAATTCTGGCACAGCTGTTCTCAAAAAAGAGCAGTTTCTTTCAGAGTTCTCTCAGCCCCACCCACCTCACAGGGTGTCTGTTGTGGGGAGGGGAAGGGAAAGGAGCTTGTAAGCCACTCTGAGACTCCTTTGGGTAGTGAAGGGCGGGGTATAAATCCAACCTCTTCTCTTCTTCTTCATCTCTTAGTGCGGAGTTTTGTGCAGCACCTTGCAAAATCCATCAGAAACGTTTGCATATTGAAGAATTCTAACAATAATTGTACGTATTCATTTAATTATTGTTTACCCACTGTATTATACATACATTTTATTGTGATCTATGCCAACGGTGACTTGTGCTGATCCGTGACCACCCTTTGCGGGGAGGGCAGGGTATACATTTGATAATAAATAAATAAAAATAAATTGTATTGGATTGGATACTTCTTGAGTCTTCAGGATAAATTTCAAAGAATCATGAATAGAACAGAAAAACACAGGGAGCTTGAGGTCACTCCCTGACGGTTGATTGACCAACAAAGTGCTTAACTCATCCTGAAGAGGCACATCACAGCTTTGCACCCTCAGCTAGGCCATAGTCACAGATTTTCTTATGTCGCTGGGCTTGGCAACCTCTTCCTCCAATCACACAAGGAGTAAAGCCTCCTCTGTCATTAAAATGGGCACAACACAGCATTTCACAGCCAATACCAAGTTTGATCTGCCTTCTTTGAGCAGGGGTGCTTTGGAAGAGCCCAGAAGGAATTCCTTTCTGTCTGCTTCAGGTTGTAGTTGCCTCCATTGTAGAAGATCCAAATGAACCTCCCAATATTTTTGTGGAACCTCCAATATGTTGGTACCATGTCCCTGTAGTAGCCACATCATGGTGGCACCCCTTACTTCTTCTTAAGAGGGGCCATGACTATATGGTAGAGTATCTGTGTTGCATGCAGAAGTTCCCTAGGTTCAATTTTTGGCATTTCCATTTAAAAGGACCTGTTCTTCGGTCATGTGAAAGAGTTCTGAGTCTTGGGAGAGCCACCATCAGTCAGAGGAGATTGCACTGACCTTGATAGACCAATGATCTGACTCAGTACAAGGCAGCATCATGTGTTCTTTGCAAGGTGTTGAATGTGTGGGAGGTTACCCTCATGGGTCAAGCAGCAAACATGAAAACACGAAGCTGCCTTCTACTGAATCAGACCCTTGGTCCCTCAATAGCAGTATTGTCTACTCAGACTGGCAGTGGCTCTCCAGGGTCTCAGGTAGAAGTCCTTCGCATCACCTACTGCCCTGGAGATGCCAGGGATTGAAGCTAAGACATTTTTCATGTCAAGCAGATGCTCTGCCTCTGAGCCATGTCCCCTCCTCATGCTCTTGCAGCACAGAATCACTCTGTGTAGAAGTAGGCAAATGGAAATGACGGGATGGGGATGCCTCGAAGAATGTCTGCAGGAAGAACTCCTGCAGGGAGAGGCTCTGCAAGGGAAAGTTTCAAAGAAAAAGGTTGCATTGTCCCCCATTTACAATACAAACAAACAAACAAACACAAAAGTAAGTTTCAAAAGCCAACACTTTTTTTAAAAAAAAAAAGCCTCACAGATGTGACCTGCACAAAACAGAGAGAACAGACTATTCCAACAGCTATCACTTTTAAATAAATCAGCATTACTAAATATGCAAATAGCTGACATTTACTATGCTTTGTTCTCCATTTCCTCAAGACAGAATTACTGGGTAATTGATGGCTCTTTGATATCAGAGGGGAAATGTTTGCTTTGTCTTTTTTTATTTGATCAGTTTGGCGAACATTTAGTTACACTAAGTGAAAGAGCTGATTACAATAACCATTGTGGACTTTATTTCATGAAGCTTCACATCCCTGCAGTGTGAGGCAGTTAATATACCATCCATATACGAAAATGTGAAGGGGTGTGCCTGTAATCCCATCATGTGCATAGTGCTAAAATCCATGCTCTAATAAGGGAGAAATGACCTATTTCTAGAACAAATGTAAAATAGATCTCTGATGGGGCTAGAGTGCCTCCAAATTTCTCTTAATTTGAATTTCTCTGCAGGTTCCACAGTTTCAGACTACCTGCTTTTGTGTCTGGTGGAGCTGATGAATTAGGAATCCTTTTCTAGGTCCAATTTTTATTTCCTACATTTGCACAAAGTCATGTACAGGTGTTCGACACAGCTCGAGTTCCGTTCACGTGCTCTCCCTTTCTTGTTATCAACAAGCATGAATTCATTAATAAAATACTGCAAAAAGGCAAACTTGAGACAGTACATACAGTTGTATTGAGTTTCTTTATCTTTTGTGTGTTACCAGTACAGAGGAGTGCATATGTGTATTAGTAAAATGTCTCCTACCCAGGTTTGATGCAATCATACGTATGATCAGGGTTGTCTTTGATTGCAGTGTTAGATCAATAGACATTTATTTGTTTATTTGTTTATTTATTTTTCGTATTTATATTCCGCCCATCCCATAAACGGGCTCAGGGCGGGTCACAACAGTTCAATAAATACAATAAAATTTAAAACACATCAAAACATATGAAATCAATAGTCATGCTTGCCGTAGGGAGAATCTGTCCCACTGATGTAACTAGTTATGGCCAGTTATCAGTAGGTGGGAGACATATGTGGATGCCTGCTGCCTCAGCCACAGGCATATGTGCATAGTGAACATGAGAGGGGTGCACAAGGAGTAGACAGAAAATTAAAGCTGCACATGATTCCATGCCAGAATTAATTTTAGTGATAGATGGACATTTTTCAATGCAATCAACAGGCAAACTTGCTTTGACTGAACTCCCTGGCTTACGCACAAGGTGCCAGAGCCAGACAAGGTCACATCAGCAGGTGCATGATGTGCTGGTATGTGCCCCCATCCACCCCACCCCCCATTTCCCTCCCGCTGGTGTTTTAGGTACTGGCAGTCACCGCGCACTTAACCACTACACCGCTACACTACTACACCACCACTACACCAAACCTAATCACCAAACCTAATCACTTAGTGGTGTGTATCCAACCATGCTACCTGTTCAGTTGTCCAACAGAACATCATTTCCAATAGAGGAAGAGGAAGTAATCATTTCTACTAAGGATGTGCATTTTGGGGGGTGGGGTGGAAAAATTCAGATTCAGAGTTGTGGAGGGGGGCACCAATGCCATAATTCCAAATGTTCAGGTATGTCTATAGTGGGTTTTGTTTATTTTTAGGGGGAGAGGGGTTTGAGTTCCAGGTGTATGGGTCCATTGTTTCCTATGGGGAAACAAGGAATATTTGTGGAGGTCTTGAACAGGCAGTTGAGCTGAAAACAGCACCAACATTGCAGAGTACAAAGTTCTCCCTCTTTTCTAACATACTCCAGGTTTGAAGGGGGGCAGCTAAAGATATCTGGCTTTATGGGTCCCTAAACAGGGTGCCTCCAGACATCCTGATGTCCATTATTTCTTCACAGGAAAACACCATGCTTCCTCCAAGGCGATATCAAAGCACAACAGAGAAAAAAACCCTCCTCGAAAAAACAAAGCTCACCTCCCACAGAGCAGAGCGAACCCATAGGTCACCAGGCCACAGCCCGGAACTCCCAGCAGTATTTTGAGGGTGAGGATAAGAGCAACAGCATGCTGATGTCCCTTCCAGTGAAAACCAGAACTGGCATCATGACTCAGGGGATGTTCTAGGATTTGCAAACTATGGTTAAACCATAGTTTTTGGCAAATCCTAGACATCATTATGTGCTGGTATGTGCCCCCATCCACCACCCCCATTTCCCTCCCGTGGGTGTTTTAGGTACGGGCAGTCAATAGCAAGGTTTACTGGGATGTCTCCCACCATAGCAGGAGACCTGACAACCCTAGAACCCTTCAAATCATTGGAGCATTTTAGTGGCGAGCATTTTGAGTTGATTTTTTAAAAAAGAATCTGGTTCTGTATTTAGTGTGCCCCCCCCCCATTATTAGCTTCTGTGTTGGGGTATTCATATTTGGTTTTGGGTTTTTTAGTGCATTTACCTAGTTTTTTATTTATTTTTTTATTTATACGTTCAATTTATAGACTGCTCTGACCTGAAGGTCTCAGAGCGGTTTACAGGCAGGTTGCAAGTGCAAATTTACTCCTAATCTACGGCCACATAGTACAGGGCTACCTACCAGCACCCAGGTGGCGGGCTAGTTGTTCTTCCGGCTTCCGGCTTTCTTTTTCCTTCAGGCGGCCCAGTTTGGGGTCAGCATCCCACTTTCCGGTGTTCAGGAGCAGGTCCTCCATCTTGTGGTCTCCTGGTGCACAACCCTGTGTCAGTCTCGGCCCGGCCTATGTCCCTATTCGGCTCCGCCACGCCTGCGCCTCCACATCACTGTACTCCTCCGTGACTCCACCTCCACCTCTGCTGGGTCTCGCCATATGATGTTGCTCTCCACTGGCCACCAGGGATCGTTTCACCACCGCTCCACCGCCATTGCCGCCATTGCCACCATCGTCGCTGCCACTGCCGCTGATGTTGCCACCACACCACACACCTCACGAAGGAGGGTGCCCCCTACCCTCTAAGGGCAGGTACCCATTTATCTACTTGCTCCATTTTACTTTTGCTTTCGAACCGCTGGGTGGGCGGAAGCTAGGACTAGGGCCGGGAGCTCACCCCGGCCATGGTGGGTCTCGAACA